>NC_071272.1:15868537-16168537 GCF_023375685.1 Ictalurus furcatus
TGCCACACCAGCCCTGAAGCCTGCAACTCTGGCGCCTGCAGCTCCAAAACCACTACCTAAGGCAAGTGTGCCTCCACCCAGGCCAATACCTGCTCCACCAGCACCTACACCAACAACTGCACCAGCACCCAGACCTAGACCTAGACCTAGACCTCCAATTCCAAGCCCAAATCCAAGACCTCCACTGGTGGCTCCTGCACCCCTCGACAGACCAAGTGAACGGGACAGACCTATCATAGAACCTCCACCTCCTCTGGTCCCTGTGAACAAACGGTTGCCTCCATAAGTGGCTCCAAATCTGACTGCCCCCCCACTGATTCTAACATTTGTGTCAGCCATATTTTCTCAGAGCTGGGGTCCAGGTCTTTGCAGAGGAGTCCTGGTGCTCAGTCAGGTTGTCCCACACCCTCTCCAGTCTTTAAATAAACCAGCCTTTACACAGGCTCTTCGTGTTGGCTGCTGCTGATTTGCTGTGGCTTTGTGCCAGCGTAAGTCACATGTTCAAGCTTAGCCGACTGGCAGGCCAGCGTCCCCCCTAGAGGCACTGATCTGCCTCAGACATGTTAGGATTGACTCAACAATCCATGACCTGAATACAGTTGAGCTGTTTCTGTTTAAACTTTTTATTGATGCTGAAAAGTGCTCTATTATACTATAATAGCTTGACTAACAGACTCTTAAAATCTCACCATGTGTTATAATACACCGAAACAAAATTGTTTGCCATGAAAGATACCTGCTCCATAAATTAGCTTGGGTTTGACAGGAGAGGCAGGTGAAAAGTTTATCACAAAATATTTTTTTTGCCCAAAGGAAAGGGAATCATATCTGCAGCACAGTTGAATGATATGTGGCATGTTGTAACAGAAAAAAGATCTGCTGGCAATATTGGACCATGAAGCCTTATTTACCCTGCTTTTACCTGTTATGTAACTGTAAGGGCTGGCAAGGTTTTTGGGTATTTCCAGGACCTGCATTGGAACAGTATGTATAATCAAGTCTCATCCTCTAAAATCCTCCAAAATTTTGAGTAGCAGGGGATTTTGCTAGCTTCTTGACTCATGCTAAAAAAATGAATAGTAATATTGGCCAAGTCCCAAGGGTACTGATTTGTGTGATCATTAACAAGCTTTTCTTGGAGGCTGCAGAGGTCTGAGTGTTGCCTGTACTGGCCTCTCACATTATAAACTAGCAGACACCATCTTCAAATATCAAAGGAGTCAAATATCTATCATTTCTATGCAAATTTTGAAATTATCCAATTCCTTCAGGTGACTGAATTCATTCATAATCTACTACATTAATATTCACAGTCTGCTACACTGAAAAATGCACACAGCACATTTGTATTGTAGTATATTTAGGTAGACAGTTAAGACAGTTATAGTAGACATTATGGATTTGGAGCATCTTTTGAGATCTGATTATCAAGGAATTATGATCCAGGTTTGTTTTGGTCACTGTATTAAATTAAAAACACTGATGCCCATAACAGTATAAATGATTTTAATCCTGAAAGTTAACCCGGATAAAAAAATAGTGACATTTCAACCCGAGATCAAACAGATTATTAGTGAACTATACAACTAAAGGTTCTATTTGGAACTTTCTCTAACTCAGTTGTAGAGTTCTATAGTCCTATAGAACCTTGTGGGTTCTCCCAGATGTACAACCGATGAACCCTTAAGGATTCTAGATTGACCCTTTTAGATATGTATACGGCCCTGTAATGTGTTGGTATCCCATCCAGGCTGTCCCTTGCCTTCTGCCCCGAGTCCCCTGGGATAGGGTCCAGGATCCCCCAGGAACTTGTGTAGGATAAGAGGTACAGAAAATGAATGGATGGATGGATGGATGGATGGATGGATGGATATGTGTATGTATCAGGCAAATTTCAGCACACATTTTTCTTTTTGACTATGTGGGATTTCCATGGCAGAAATCCATAATGAATAATTTACCAAGTGCATAGTTTAATAACCTTTATTTAACATGAATAATTTGCAACTACAATAGCTAGCTTCCATTACTACACTATAAAATATTCAAAAAAAAAAACAAAACAAAACAAAACAAAAAACAGAAAAACAACAGTAAAACTTTATATTATTTCTTTCAACACTACACTCTATAATCCTTTCATTTCTTTTAACCGGTCAAGTGTGCTGCCAAGGCAGGTTATACTTTAGTACACATGTCATGTACAAATGACTTCTTATTATATAAGTTTGGTATAATTGCTGTTTGACACTCTGCGTAAGCTGACTTCTAAAATGACATATGACTAATTAATGACCAAGGAAACATATAAATGAGTCAGAACAATTCACATGATTTTAACCATGACTTGTCAGGAGCTCTCTCCAGTTTCTCACTCTTTATGCAAGTGCAGGCAAAAAACAGTACAGTTTTTTTTTCATACAGTACAGCCCTTCAGTGGATTCAAAAGGAGTTTGTTTCAATTCGTATTACATAAAAAACTTCATTTGTCCATCAGAAACGCCGGAGGCAAATCAATGGAGTATCATATGATCAGCACCTTGGACAGCAGCGATCGGGAAAACTGCAGCTCAAGGCTGATGAGCTTCATTTCGGTCCACAGCTGGCCTGATGTTCAACTTCTTTACAGCATTAATGTCCACACACAGTGCAGTATAGATATATAGATGGCTATTGAATATATTGAAAGCAGGGGAAACATATTCACATAGCCTAAATGAGTGTTGGGTCTTTTTTTGTTGTTTTTTTTTGTTTTTTTAACTCCTTTTCCTATAGAGGAGAAAAAAACGGAAAATGCAGACATGTCCCACGTATGTGATGAGTAATACGGAGCGGCATGGGTGTTTCACAATGCATCCAGGACATATACAAGTCCCATATAGTTTTAGATTCGCTTGTTATCGTGATACAGCTACAGCCTCGAGGACTCCGGCCTCCACAGCTCCGGTGTGCGCGGATAAAGCGGCGGGATCATGACGGCCAGGTTCAGTGCATCCGGCGGCAGGACGCGCGATCACGCAGCGATCTGCTTTTCTTGCAGCCGGGACAGGGCTGAGCTGATCCCTCTCATATTCCTCCTGAGCTCGCTGGATCTTCCGCCTCTTCATTTTGCCTTTGTGGCAGTGGTGCGTGGTGAGAGACAACGCCACGATGCCGACGATCGCGACGCCGAGGAGGATGAGCGCGAAGGTGGAAGAGAGCGGCGGCGGGAAGGGCTCAACTTTCTCCGCGCAAGTGCCGTTAACGCAGCGCCAACTCTCCGTGCTCCTGAAACTCATCACCGCTGGACTGCAGGGATTTATCCCACACCGTAAAGATGTCCGTTATGCGTCGGTTACGTCGTGCGCACCACCAAAAAATACCCGGTAATGGCCGTAGTGCCAGTTCCACCGACAATCCGAGCTCGCCGGACAGCTCTGGAGACGGGATAAGAGTGACTGTCCTTGTACTGATAGACGCCTCTGTTCAGTGTTAATGAGTAAATATCACACTGAAGAAACGAACTATATTCTGATCGTCTTCTAGGCTATAAAACGTTTCCAAGTAAAAATGAAAAGTGCAGCTTCCTACAATGTTAAAGCAATCCGGAGCTGATAAACCCTGTGCGGGCTCAGTGCTGTCCGAGTCCCCGTTCTCTCTGTCTCTCTCTCTCTCTCTCTCTCTCACACACACACACACACACACACGCACACACACACACACACACCTCAGAACTCTGGCACTGACGTCATCTTCATCATCCCAACCTCTCCATGTCATCACGGGTCAAACGGAGCACTCACTCCGCTTAGGCAGTTATAAATAATCAATTCAGCGCCTCAATGAATGCTTAATGAAGGACTTCCATCTGTCTGGGATCCCTGTTTTGAGCTTGTATTCAAATACAGCAAGCTAAAGAAATCAGGTAAGACTTTCCTGAAAAGCAGTTCCTAAAGATACCCTCTTAGAAAGCAGTGAAATCTAACATGCTTAAGGGTTCTTGAGTTGTCCCTCAGATGGACCTCCTATGTAGAGCTCTAGAAGTGAATTTATCTCTTTTATCTCTTTCTTAAAGGGTATAGAGTAGGCGCTATTTAGAAAGCTAAGTATTCGTATCTCATGGGCCATGTTGAATAGCGCAGATTTATACCAAGGCCTGTAAGAACATTTGCAAATGGAAAAATCAAGTGATTGATTAGTGTTCGCAATGCATGTTTTTAGTGAACTGTAGGTCTACTCAGACCACCTCCCAAAATGGTCTCAGTTCGGTTCACTTTAAAAGGGTCTGAGATCATTCGCCGTGTTCACACATGGGCCAAAAAACCAGCGCACCCTGCTCAGACCCCTGAAAAGGACCAAGTGTGAAAACACCCTAAAAGGAACCATGATACACCCTTCTCATTTAAAAAACTTGCATATGTAAATCAGTCATAAGAACTGAAACAAGGTTATGACACATTCTATGATGTTTGTGCTTTGTACAATTTTGTAGTTAACCTCACAGCATTACCTTTCATTCATCTTCAGTAACTGCCTTATCCTGGTCAGGGCCACAGTGGATCCAGAAGCTATCCCAGGAACACACACCCTGGATGGGGTGGCAGTCCATCCCAGGGCACCATGCACGCACACACACACGCGCACACTCACACGCACACACACACACACAATGTAACCTGAGCTCAGTATTGATCCAGGGTCCCTGGATCTGTGAGATGAGACACAAAACTCAGTCATCATGATGTTAAAATGTATATCAGTCTGAAAGCGTCCTAAAGCAACCTTATGTCCAAACATCGATCACCCAACTTGGATGTTATATCAGTTTGATATCAGAAATCGGCAAAACAGACTTTGACAGTTGATGCATATTTGAATAAGCCTAAACAAATGTTTAAGTTTGTTAGTTGCCATGACATGGTGTCATGTAGCCCTATGAACACTGCCATTAAGTAAAGTTGTACCAAACCCCCGTAACTGCACACCATACCTTCATAGTGATCTCTATGTAACTGTCCAGTGCTGAAGGCAATTTTCAAATATATACGAGAGGCTGGCTAATCCAGTGATTACCAGCCCTTTCCATGGACTCCCCCTGTCTTACATATTTTGTTGCCTTCCCTGATCTAATATACCCATCCAACTAATCAATCAGTTGGATCAGGGCTGCCACTGGGCACTGTGACAGGACATAAAGTGCCAACTGCCATGTAGTGACACTCACATCCTCAAAACCCATCTAATTGTGCTCTACTTCAGCAGCTGGTCTTGTGCCAGATGTGTCCTGTCAGTCCAGAACATCAGAGCCTGAAGACTGACGGCCCGAGACAAAAAACTAATACTCAGGCAGCCTCCAGGCATTTTCTCAGTCAAAGCCCTTTCAAGCACGGTGTCTACACTCATGGACTGTTGATATGGTTACATATTAGATTATTCTAATATATTATTATTTCTATGGTAACAGCTATCTCACAATGCATACATTCCACATAAACACACTTTGAAATTAACAAATGTGTTTAATTATTGATCACAGACGTATTCTGTAAGAAGACATTTATATAGCATTTTTGGAAAAAAGTCTCCAGGCTCAGCACTTTGTAACCTTCACAGGAAAAAAGAAATCAACTTCAGTTGTCCTCTGCTTCACATCACACCACCCTGCCATTGATTATTTTCTTATAACAGCACATCTTGTCATGTTTTATTTCTTACTCTTCCTAATTTTTAGTGCCCCTTTGAATATTTCCACTCTCAATCCAAGATGGCTGACCAAAACAGTAAGTCACAGCTATATCTGCTACAGGCAACCTGTAACACATGATTATGGTTAAATGGTAAATGGCACACTTATATAGTGCTTTTATCCAAAGCACTTTACACTGTGTCTCATTCATCCATTCACACACACACACAGAGCTGCCATACGAGGCGCTAACTTGCCATCGGGAGCAACTTGGGGTTCAGCGTCTTACCCAAAGACACTTCGGCATGTGGAGACATGTGGGCCGGTACTCGAACCGCAAAGCCTTCAATTAGTGGACAACCCGCTCTACCACCTGAGCCACAGCCGCCCCTGGTCAGCATGTTTGCCTCACACCTCTGGGGTTGTGGGTTCAATATCTTCCTCTGCCCTGTGTTTGTGGTGTTCTCCCCGTGCTTCAGGGGTTTCCGACCCCAGTCCAAAGACATGCGATGTAGGCTGATTCGCATTTCCAAATTGTCCGGTACATCATTATGCCCTGCAGATGTTGGAACACTGTCCAGGGTGTCCCTCGCCTTGTGCCCCACATGCTCATTTATAAACGTCTCTCAAATATTGTTTGGGAGACCATAAATATTCAAATTATTCCTACATTTTTGACATTTGGCTTTTATGTGGACTTAAGTGATCATCCTTCAGGGGCGTATTCCTGTCCTGCCGGTCATGTAGCTAAGTGTCTGCATTTGGCACAGGTTCTTCTCTATTTCTAAAAGCATTCAGTAGAAGCAATGTGTATTGAGGAAAAACAGTGTGTGCAATCCCCATTTAATTCCACAACATTATCACACTATTAGTGTCAGTCAGTGTGAAGAGAGAAGAGAAAGCACTGAAACGTCCAGGGTGAGAGTTAGTTCTGCAGGACCATGGCTTCATAATTCAGTATACTGATTTACTGGCTAGGAAGACATGGCTCCGGGAACAAGGTTAGTGTTCACCAAAAAAATCAGAAATCCGATTGTGAGAAACGAATTTAGAAAATAACAACCCCATAACTTAATTGTCTTCGCTAAAACAAAGTGGTGTGTTTTGCCAGTGGCGGCAACAGCACAATGTGAAACTGTGCGATGTCTCATCCTATAAAACGACACTGCTTTTTGTTTGCTGCTTGCAGCCCCACACTCACACTTCAGCAGCCCCTGTTCTGACAATACACACTGTAATTCCAAGCCAGCAAGGAAGAATAACTGACCATGGTTTTTTCAAAAGCATGATTTGCTATTTAGGTTGTAGCCCCATAGAAATAACAAATTCTCTGAGACTTTTGAATTATAGGGTTCATCTGAACAATTATGTGATTTAAAATAGAACTATATAATGCCATATATAATGACTGGAAAGTATAGTCTTTGGTATTATAAACCTTTTAAAGGTTCTTAGCTTAGTAAAAGGGTTCTACTTGTAGTGTGAATTTTATACTTGTGGTTTTCAGACACATCGGGTTTCGTGCAATGTGTGCACGTGAGCTCATGTGTAATCTCTGGGTATAACATGGGCAAAGGCACCATCGTACGATTTTAACATAATTACACATTAGTCACATAAACACACAAAAAACACATGCTCATATGCGAAATGTGTGTTTTTCCTGCAACCTTGAGATACAACCCTAATTCCAAAAAAGTTGGGACAGTATGGAAAATACAAAATTATATATATATATATATGTCATTTGAAAATTCATTTCACCCTGTACTATATTAAAAACACTAACACATTATTTGATGTTTTACTTTGTGAATTTAATTTATTTTTGAAAATATAAACTCATTTAAAATCTGATGACTGCAACACCCTCCAAAAAAGTTGAGACAGTCAACTGTTTACCACTGTGTAACATCACCTTTTCTTTAATAATACTTATTAAGCGTTTGGGCGCTGAGTGAAGACACCAGTTGGTTAAGTTTAGCAAGTGGAATTTTCCCCCATTCATCCATTATGCATTTCTTCAGCTGCGCAACTGTACAGGGCCTTCGTTGTCCTATTTTGCGTTTTATAATGTGCCACACGTTGTCAATCTGAGACAGGTCAGGACTGCAGGCAGTCCATGCTAGCACCCACACTCTTTGCTTACACAACCATGCATTTGTAATCCGGGCAGAATGTGGTTTGGCGTTGTTCTGCTCTGGATGGCAGCATATGTTGTTCCAAAATGTGTACATATCTTTCTGCATTAATGGTGTCTTCACAGATGTGCAAGTTACCCATGCCATGGGTACTGACACAACCCCATACCCTGACAGACGCTGGCTTTTGGACCTGACGCTGATAACAGCTTGGATGGTCCTTTTCCTCTTTGGCTCGGAGAACACGACGGCTGTTTTGTCCAAAAACTATTTGAAATGTTGACTCGCCGGACCACAAAACACGATTCCACTGTGCTACTGTCCATCTCAGATGAGACCGAGCGCAGAGAAGTCGGTGGCGCTTCTGGACAGTGTTGATGTATGGCTTCTGCGTTGCACAGTACAGCCTTAACTTTCATCTGTGGATGCAGCGGCGAATGGTGTTGACTTACAAAGGTCTACCAAATTATTCTTGAGCCCATGTCAGGATATCCATTACCGATTTGTCTTTGGGGAATGTTGTTCTCAAAGTGTTGGATTATTCGCTGACACATTTGTTGGCAGATTGACCCATCCTTGCTCTTGAAAGACTAGGCCTTTTTTAGAGGCTCCTTATATACTATGATTAGATGATTGCCTCACCTGTTTCACATCACCTTCTTATTTCAACTTGTCACATCAATATTAGTCCTAAATTGCCCCTATCCCAACTTTTTTGTAACGTGTTGCATGCATCAATTTCAAAATAAATATTATGTTCAAAAAACTATGCAGTTGATTAGGTAAAACATCAAATACCTTGGCTGTATACGTTTAAAAAATATATATAAGTCAAAGTACATTTACAAACCACTCCTCTTTGTTTTTATTAGCATTTTCCATACTGGCCCAACTTTTCGGAATTGGGGTTGTAATTCATAGAAACTCTATAAGGCCACCACTGTGCACAAAATAAACCAGTGGAGTTCAAAAATGAGATCCAATTCCTGTTTTTTTTGTTTCAATTTTGTTCTTGAGATAAGAAAAAAAAAAAGTCAGATCTAGCCTAGGGCCATGATGAACCAAAAAGCACCATGCTGTGTAGCAGCCCACCCTTTAAGACCCATCTGACTTCACTTTATTTTATCAGCTTATCTTGTGCCAAATGTGTCCTGTCAATCCAAAACAGTCCGAGCCTGAAGATCGACAACGCTTGCCAGTGAACTGAACTCCAGCAATTTCACCCTCTAGTCACTTGGACACAATTTTCTTCTCAAATGTATTCAGTAGAAGCATTTTTTTTGTTGTTGAGGAAAACATAACTGAAGATTATAAACCACATTCACGTCTACTATTATTTTGTGGATTCTGCAGAACTGTGAACAAGAAACACTCAAAGTTATGTCAAGCCAATTTTCCTTACCCCAATCTACCTTGTTTTGTTTTGTAGTGGAGATACAATACTCACATTGCTAACAAAGTGAGGAAAGTTTAGCAACCAGTTGAGCATTGTGCATTTTCACTCATTCACTCATCTCCAGTAAGCACTTTATCCTGGTCTGGGTCATGGTGGATCCAGAGTTTAATGCCAAGAACACTGGGTGTGAGGCAGGAATACACTCTAAATGTGAATCAGAGCACCATGCACACACTTTCACACTTATTCACACTCCGTGGCAATTTAGTCTCGCTAAACCACCTATTGGCGTGTTTTTGGGACGTATAAATATTTCATTTGCTACTCTTTTAGCATTGGCACAGGTTCTTCTCTATTTTCAACAGCATTCAGTAGAAGCAATGTGTATTGAGGAAAAACAGTGTGTGCAATCCCCATTTAATTCCACAACATTATCACACTATTAGTGTCAGTCAGTGTGAAGAGAGAAGAGAAAGCACTGAAACGTCCAGGGTGAGAGTTAGTTCTGCAGGACCATGGCTTCATAATTCAGTATACTGATTTACTGGCTAGGAAGACATGGCTCCGGGAACAAGGTTAGTGTTCACCAAAAAAATCAGAAATCAGATTGTGAGAAACGAATTCAGAAAATAACAACCCCATAACTTAATTGTCTTCGCTAAAACAAAGTGGTGTGTTTTGCCAGGGGCGGCAACAGCACCATGTGAAACTGTGCGATGTCTCATCCTATAAAACGACACAGCTTTTTGTTTGCTGCTTGCAGCCCCACACTCACACTTGTGGGGTGGGACATGTTTTTGGGACGTAAAAAATATTTAATCTGCTACTCATTTTAGTGGCATCATTTTGTCCATTTTTATAAATGACAATGTTTTACAGTATGAAAAACACAAGCTTGTTTTGACAATAGATATAGAGGGGTATAAATAAGACGGGTTCCACCTGCTCTCCTTAAGCAGATTCTAATCATTGGCACCCAATCTTGAACACCTGATTCTAATGTTATTGATTTGAAGTTGTGATAAATGAAGCGGTGACTGATCTGGATTTTTTCTTTTTATCTTTTTTTTTTAAATGGTGAAATGTTCTATAAAATGTCAATTTGATAGAGTGGATCACCTTTATTAATAGGTACTGTTTCAAAAAGGATCAAATGTTTGCTTGTCCGAACATGTCAAAAAAGCCAACAATTATTTATTATATTTTTGCTTGAACTTAAACACTGGTTATCTAACGCAATGCATTTCTCTGAGCATAAAAAAAACCATACACAATGCACAGAAGTAAAGAGTGACTAAATAAATAAATAAATAAAAATCTCCCCCAGGCCAACTCATTAACTCAGATGTTCACAAAGCCCCACGGTTTTGAGATCCACTCTCACACCTTGCGAGTGAGTCACTGAGGGACAGGATCCAAATACGATAAATCTGTGTTGGCCCATTGGACTGTGACGAGCAAGCACATCTTCCCTCCCAGGAGGCACGGGCATGGATCCATATACTGTAATTACCCGTGTCAATAAATGGTGTATCCTATGCCAAGGCACAAATCCAATTCTGTGTAGAACAGCTTTACACTAGACATGCACGGAAATCTTGGTTGTGTGTGGTTGGACTCTTCTAAAAAGAAAGGAAAAATAAACAAATAAATAAATAAATAAAACTACTCAGCGGCCAGGGAAGCTGGCATTTACATGCAGCAAGCATTGCGTTTTCAATCTATGAGAGAGCACTTGCGATCTATGCATTAGCTCTAATGATTGTCTTCTCATTGTGCTTCTGGTCTATTGTTATTCCGAAATGCCCCAGGCACAGAATTGAACCTTTCCACATCTTTCTCAGCTGAAATGGTTTATTAAAGCAGAGAAATATGGAGGAAATGGCTCTCCAGGCAGGACGTGATGGATGTGCAGTTGCAAAAAAACTGAAAACACAGCAAAGGGTCACTCCAGCTAGGGTGCACACAAACCCAGTTCATCAACACATTTGCTAATCATGTCAACAGCTCTGCCTTGCATGTATCTTACTTCCCCTATCTACTGTGCAACAAATCACTTCTGAGTTGAGATAAAACTATACGACAACTGAGGTTGCCTTGTGATTTCACGAGACCATCTGCCCCGTTTCGTATTTTGGCCTGGCTGGATAACGAGCAGAAATTAGCACCCCAGACTGAACGGCAAACAAAGCACGCTGGAGTATTTTAAAGAGCTGCAGTAATCAAAAAGACACAAATAGGACAAATTGTAATAAAGTCCCTCCATGGCACAAATCCTATGACTTGCCAAAGTCACGCATGTGTTAAACCATGGCAGAGAGTCAATTTGTCTCGTAGAGCTGAAGCACAGGCTCTCCAGAGATGAGCTGGGTGAATGCTGATAAACACATACTTCAGCAGATGGCCTTTGTGCTTTGACGGAGAATAACAATCCATTCACTGTGTCGGTCGCTTCTAGACATTTCTATTTCAAACTCAGCGAGAAGAATAGAGGAAATAACCCCCGTGCATGCCAAGTGGAAGGGGACCGGGATCAGACAGATGCACAATGTTGCACATAAAGTAATGAGAGTATTAGAACACAAGAATACACAGATGGTACCTGAATGTGTTTTTCCCTTTTAAAGTCCCGGTGTAAAATATTAAAAGTTTGTTTTACACCAAACTTGGGTGTTACGATAAGCTTACCCAGCAAAGTTTGAATAAAGAATAAAACAGAGCTAAAACGCACGGAACACACCAAGTCAAAAACTGTCCTAATGGGTGTGGCCTAATACTTTAATAAATACACGTCATTGACAGCCCACTGTCCGAGACTCCAAGCCTCCTACATCACTCGGGAAGGAAGCACAGGAAAAGAGAACCAAGAATGTTGAACACAATGCACAAAGTTACAAACTATAGTAATCTTGGTATACACTGAAGTAAAAGAAGGTGCCACCGTTGGAGTGCTTTCAGGGAAAGACATTAGCTGTAGAGCCTTTTGCCCAAGATCTGTGGAGGGAAAAAGCAGGTCACAGAACATGCACACTGTAACCATAACAACACTCTTACTAGTCATAGCTAGTATCAGTCAACTAACTAGCCTAGCTTGCTATCTATAGGGTGTCCCAAAAAGTCCCCATACAAAGGGGAAATTAACACTTTAGGAAAATTTCTTCCAAAATTGTTCATACAGTTCATATTAAATATTTTTTCAGCTGGTCTTTGAGTGCCTTTGACAAAAGAACATACTGAAATCATTCTCATGGCTGGATCAGGAAGCTGTCACAAGATTGTGATGGACATTCAATTAGCAAACCTAGAGAAAAGGATCTGGTTGTGCGACTTGACTATACGCAGTTGAAGTGGACGTCACATCAATAATCTGTGAATACACTAAAAAATAGACCTTTTTTGTGTTATTGCAGCACTGGAATATTGCCAATAAAATATCATAAACATGTCATGCATCTCCTCATGTACACTCGTCAACAAGACTAATGTTCCATCTGCACTTTGTTGTCCATGTTTGCTAATCTCACTTGCCCTGTAAGCTGCAACCTGATTGGGCAGGAGGTAAAGAGTCATGTTGGCAGCAGCGCCTTTGGCATTGGCAGGGATGTCTCTACCAGCACCAAGTTTAGTCCTTCTTTTTACTGATTTGTTTGCCTGAAATACCCTTAAAATATACTTAAAACAGGAAGGCAGCTATCTAAGAAAAACTGTTTCAGACATTTGACCTTGCTGTGACAGTTTGGATCAATTCTAAAATCGAATGAGTTCATCTACTGTATACCATCATAATTGCACACAAATCCTACAAAAGGTCAATCACATGTTCATTCTTGAGATATCACGCTAATGAAAAATATACCGTCTCAACCACCTAGAGGCAGCAGCATAAAAAAAATGCCATAAAAAAGCACCCTTAGTAACAAGTCTGTTGTTGCTCATTATTCCCAGAGAGTTTTTATCAATTCTATGCATTCATTCCTAAACCGAGTAACGAGTACGAGCAACTAACAAAAGCTAACCATGCTAATAAACATGTCTCTATCCATCCTCTATACCACTTATCCTTTTCAGAGTCACAGGGAACCTGGAGCTTATCCCAGGGAGCATTGGGCACAAGGCAGGGTACACCCTGGACAGGGCACACTCACTACGAACACTTTGGACATGCCAATCAGACTACCATGCATGTCTTTGGACTGGGGGAGGAAACCCCTGCAGCACGGCGAGAACATGCAAACTCCGTGCACACACACAGAGCCACGGTGGGAATCGAACCCCGGACCCTGGAGGTGTGAGGCGAACATGCTAACCACTAAGCCACCGTGTGCCCCATGCTAATAAACACTCTCAGAAAAATGTTCCGCACTGTTTTTTTTAATAGTTCAAAGATGTCACCTTCCTTAACCGTTTATATACTCAGCAAAAAAATAAACGCCCCCTTTTTCTGGAGACTGTATTTTAAAGATAATTTTGTAAAATCCAAATAAGTGGAAAAGTGGAGTAACAGCTCACAGCAAGAACTGACAAATCTGGTGCAGTCCATGAGGATGAGATGTACTGTAGTACTTAAAGCAGCTGCTGGCCACCTGATACTGACTGTTACTTTTAATATTGACCCCCACTTTGTTCATGGACTCATTATTCCATTTCTGTTCGTCAAATGTCTGTGAAACTTGTTCAGTTTATGTCTCAGCTGTTGAATGTTTTTATGTTAATACAAATATTTACTCAGAAATTTCTATTCACAAATAAACTTGTCCCTTTTTTAAATACATTATCACTGTATTAAAAGCTAAGGCACTTGTATAGAGGATAAAAAATTGTTGGCAAATTCCTGTGGTTTAAGATGAACTTGCTTTTATGGAAAACAAACAAAACAGTAACTCTACTTCATGTTGGGGTATTGTTGATTATTTCAAATAGCATGGCCAATTCTGTTATTATTCATGTACCCTGCCCTCTTTACACATAAAGAGAAGTCATTCTGGTTAAATATACCAAGACCTTAAAATATTCAGCAAACATTCATGCAGACAGTGCCCACAAGATAAACATTGACCCAAAAAGCAATCAGGGATTTAGTATGCTTGGGGATTTAAGATTGGCATCAGCAATGCAGTTATCTGTGCATCCCACTGACACTTGGTAGGCCACATGAAACCACAAGCAATTTCAATTTCTAGATTTCTCTCTGGTGGACAAAGACAGGCTGTTATGTACAGATAAAAGAAAGATGGTCAAGCAAATTCCAGTTAGATGGCACAAAAATTATAACCACTGTTAATTTTATTTCACAAAACAAAATCTAATCCCAGAATGTAGATATGCATGAGAGGAACAGAACATAATTGGAGTCCATTACATGAGAAGTGTGAGTTGAGGGAGGCTGTGGTCACAGTCACAAGGTCCTGCGTTCAGTGGAAATGAACTAACTCTGGCCTCCCAGCAAATGCAGCACCAACTCCTCATCCTCCGCCAGAGAGAGACCAGTGTCCAGAAGCTCAGGTTCTGAGCTGTGCTGCTTGGCCTTTTTCCTCCCTGTCCCCCAGTGTCCGTTATCATCATCATCATCTTCACTACTGCTGTGGCTCCTCTTCCTCCCCCCATGCTCAGGGCCATCACTGCTTTACAAGAGGCAAAGTAGAGAAGATTAACATGGTCCTGCCATGAACAGAGCAGCCCCTAATGAAAAGCTGGTTTAGTAATCCACATGTTTGCAAAAGGAAAAGTGATTGTGTCTCTCACAAGATCCCATAAGGCCTGTATGTGCTATGTGTGTTCTCTTATCTTATCAAATTAGGTTCTCTGTGCAGACTGGCTCAGCACAGTGTGAGCAGCCTGAACTCGGATTGTGTATCTGTAATTTCCTCCAAGCTCTCCTGAAAGCTTTCCCTCCACACGCCTGATGATTTTAAAGAGCTCACCAGCTCCTGTATGATGAGGGACATATATGCATGAGCACACCCGTGCATCATCCCACTAAATAAGCTCAACTAGGCCTGCAGCTGAATTATTTAAGCCTCTTATCTAAACATCCCTCAATCACTGTAGCACCATTTCATAATGAAGCATAAGCATAAATCCAAGGCAAACAATGGCTGTAGAAAAGTGTTTGGTTCAAGGTTTTTTTTAAACCTCTTTTTTGTGTCTTTATTTATGGATTTTGCCTGCCCCTTAATTTCTCCATGAAGGGAATAATATTAACCTTCTGAAATTGCAGGCCATAACAAGATGCAAGTTATAATTTAATATTAATGGTTTCTCACTCACAGCTCACATGAATAAACCAAAAAGGTTCCATCAAGAGGTGAGGTTTAAACCTTTCAAATACTACATTTGATGTAGAATGACAACTGCAATGTGGTGAAAATATATTATACATGCACTATTTCACAGTGAAAATCCCCCAAAAACAAAAAACATTCTCCACAGTTTTATTAATAGCTAAGGAGTTTTCCCAGATTTGTCTGATTTCTTCATTTCATGTTTTTACATCATTAAATAATACACAATTAATCATTCTTAAAAATATGCACATTTATAAAGATACTTAAACTTTTGGCTGCTGGCAGCTAGACGGTCAAGTTAGCAGACAAAATGTTCATCTGATTTATAGGTGAATTTTTGTTTTTATAATAAATCATACCATAAGTTTGAGGTAAAGAGTGTTTCGGATGTTAAACAAAGAAAAGTGAATGTACAGCAAAAGACAAATCAAACTGCCTAGGGTTAAACACCGTGGGAATGGCAGCTTTTTATAATCCAATAACATCCTGATGAATAAATCCATATATTAAATCCAGTCAAATATTATTTCCCACCAGAACATCCTGTCTTATAAATGTTTCATTTAGTGGAAAATAAAGTTTTAAGATTTCCATTTCACATGGGCTTTAACAAATCTCAAATTATATAAAATCTGAGCAAAGCATACGCCCAAATGAAGAACATTTATTAAATTCAAAGTGAGAAGTCCTGCATCATTCCTGTACATCATTATTCTTCTATTTAACAAATCATTGAACAAATTATCCTTCCTCGTTTGAGTGGATAGAAATTAAATTCAGTCTGACCTCAATCTGTTTCCTCAATAGTGATTTAGGTGTGTATCTACATTCGATTCCCCCCCCCCAATATATTTTTGATTAATCCAGTTAAAAATAGAATTATTAACACATGATGAAGCATGTAAAGATGGCTGCACTTGTTCAGTCATATGTGCATTCTAACATTTCATATCCACACAGTCACTGAGACTTGCATGAAAGGGCATTAAATGTCATTCAATCTGTTTAACAGTCAGCGAGCACACATCATTAGCCTTTTAAGGCATGTCGACTTCCACTCACTCCCATAAATCACTGGCCAGTTCCTAACAGCACCGAGACACGCTGCTGAATATCAATTTGGACAGGAAGCGCTGGCTCCGCTGCACTCCGAACAAGAGGCATCGATGGAGCTGTCCGTAAAGAATAGGCCGAAGCTCCGACCAATATATTTTAAGATGCGAGTAATGCAGGTAGACAGGGGATAAAGTAGCTGGGTTCCAGAGAAGGAAGGATGTGGACTGGAGCCAGGAGAACACAGCCAGTGACAGGTGGTGTGTGTGAGAGCAGTAGAGCGAGGAGGGAGGACAGGTAGCACACATAAATGAGCCAGGGCTGTAGTGCAGGACCTGGTTCTGGGCCCAAGAGTAACGCAGCAGCGGCTGCTTCACATTAAGGCCAGCCTGTGGAGGGAGGCAGAGAGCGAGTTGCTCAGATTTACAGCATCTAAAGCCTCTCCTGCATTCGGCAAGTGTAGCCATGCAGTAAACAGCCAGGCCAACGGACATTAATCAGAGCCAGTGCTGCTGTCTGAAGTGCTGGGAGTGGCTCAGATCACCTGCCTCCATCTTTAATAAACATTAGTGCAGAGAAGTGAAGGAAACTGGGAGGAGGGGTGAAAAGGAATTGTTGCGTGATCCTGTGATAAACACAGTGGATCCACTGTCACCGTGACCAGGACAAAGAGCTTACTGAAGATCAATGAATGAAGTAATGATTGCATTTACTAAAGGATACAGAAAGAAAGAGAACAACACAGAAGGAAAGGAACAGGAACAGTGGAAGGAAGGAAGGAAGCAAAAGAAAAGGAAAGGAAGAGGAAAGAAACAATAGATCGAAATGTAAAGGAAAACTAAAATGAAGGAAAAGGAAAGGAAGGAAGGAGGGAAGGTGAAATAAGCCAGAAAGAAACAAATAAAATGAATAAATTTTGAAAGAACAAAATTAACGAAAGAAAAAGTAATGAAAGACTACATGAAAACAGAAAAGAAAAAAAAACAACAACCATTTTTTAAAAAGGCTTGTAAACAGTGTAAATCTTCTAAGGGGTCTGCAGTAAGCTTTCGGCACTGAGCTAATGAGCACTGATGCTCCTGACTGGCGAAAAACAGGAGCGCACACGGATGTTTACAATCATACATTTAATAAACACATAAATTTGGGCATTAAAGATTAATAACTAAAAAACCTGTAGTCAACCTGTCCTAAAATACTCTCATGTAATCTTCTGAACATGCAGAGGAAATGTAGTGTAGACTTTTTCAGATGATGTTAAACCCCATCAAAAAAAAAAAAAAAAAAAAAAAAAAAAATGCAGTCATGCCCTTTCAGTGGCTAATTAAAGCTGGTGACTGTTATTTTCCAGCTTCGTTATTACTTGACTAAACTGATTAATAGATGTTTGAGATTTTATAATTGCCTTGTGAGGCTGCGTTGTTAGTGGCAATTTATAAACTCCTTCCATCTAGGAGTTTGGAATCTATTTTAGCACCTGGTAGTCAGTCAGATCATGCAATAAAAATTATTACTTTTGATATTTGACAATGCCACAGCCATCCGTGGCCAGGAGTCAAAGAGAGCAAAATGATTTTCTCTCTGCCCTGTCACAGCTACTAGCCAATCATGAACACCTCTGAGCTCATATATGCGGAAGAGGGCAGACAGACCCGTACCTTCCCTGGTTGGTAGCTGGAATATGATAAAGGAGAGCTGTCTGGAGGGTGAGAAATGTCCATCACCAAATTAGCGAGAAAATGTGGACGGAAAAAAAAAAAAAAAGTCTTTGCTGTTGTTTTGTTTGGTCAACATTTTTACATTCATTTGACACGTTGTCTTTAAATGTGGAGATCATGTTTACTAGTAAAGTTAACAGAGCTGAAAGTTGTACTGGTGATACTGTATTCTTCTGTTACAGGATTTGTAAATGGAACTGAAAATTGCTAGTCCCCCATTCATTAGCTGCTTTTCTGAGAGCTCTGACATGTACCACCTGACAGCTACATTCATCATGTCATGCGGAAACACTCAAAACGGTGACAGTTTCAGCAAAAAAAGTAGTTAAGTAGTTCTCTCGTAATATTTCTGTGTAATAATTCATACAGTGGACTATTATTAATCTCTTAATAGTGCAAGATTTAAAATCGCACAATTTCCAGGACGTGAACAGCTCTGAGTAGAACGTCCGGGTTGTCATCTAGTAATTACGGTAATTCTGACATGACGTGAACGCAGCCATTTTCAAAGTGGCTCCATGCATGGGTGGAGACAAAGAGAAACAATCGTGAGTGTGTCCATGACTTTTGCTTGGTTGCTACTAGGGATGGGTGATATCTTACCGTTTGCGATATACCGGTAGAAATTCACCCCACAATAAGAATTAGTCTTCGAGCTATAATAACGATAAAGCCTAGTTGATGACGTATTTCTGTGTGCGACGGTCGGCGACCCAATCGCAGCTCACGTGCAGAGCAATAACAAGTCCACCTTCCGCCATACGTGAAGCTGAGGAGGAGTTTATCGCTAAACGAGGAGCTACCTCTACAATCTGGAACTGGTTTGGTTACAGAACATCAGTTTTACTTTTAGATCAGTGTTTGTGTTTCTGAGGCTCTAAAGACTGCATGCAGCTGTCACTTTTTGCCAAAAACAGTGGTGAAAGGTACTATATTGATACTATATTGTGACGATCACTGATATCGTTATCGCAATAAATACCAGAAAATATCATGATATAGTTTTATGTCCTTATCGCCCATCCCTAGTTGTTACGGAAGCAAAAATCAGAGTACGATGTGAGACGCAAATGATTTTTCACCCGCTGTATGAAAAGCTGTGCTGAGTGGGAAATTCTGACCTTTCATACGTGAAGCGGAGACATGCGGAGCAAAGAGCCAACTGCCGTGCGAAAAGCTTTTTAAAAATCAATAGACTTTTGTTTATCTAGTAAATAATATTATGGAAGAGTGGTAGGCTGCACAGGTCAAAATCTGCTCTCGTACATGTGCTCCAAAGTCCAGATTAAAAAAAGGGAGCCAATTCAAGAAAACACCCACACTACAGAAGCCTGAGTGTATACTGTACTTTTCAGACATATTGCCTCCTTCCCTGAATCTCCTGTTTTAAATCTGAATGTAATTACACGTTTTATAGATAGTCCACTGCCAGCACAGGGATCAATGAGTTACATCGGCAACAATAAATGAATCTTGTTCATCTATACGCGAATAACTTCTTCTGAGAAGCAATCATGCCGTGCAGACCGAGGGTGATACACACAGGAGTGATTGTGCTGCAAACCTAATCAAAGTGTAGACCCAACAGACCTGGCGAGAGCCTTTAGAGTAATTAAGTACAGCAAGAATCAATTTCTCATTTTGAGATAATTAGAGGCTTATGATTCGATCTTCTGGTTCGATTTAGTATAGAATGCTTCTGATTTACTGTATGGCTCAGCACATTACACAAAAGTAACAAGGCAGAAAATGAAGCACTTGATATGTCTACACTGCAGAGAAAAATGAGTCAATCAAGATCATGTTGTATGGGGTTAGAATGGTTTCATAATTCCAAATAAATAGATTACGATCCACAAATTTACTAAAATTAAACAAATTCACAAATGCATTGAATGAGATCCACAAATATATGTGAGTAATTTCACAAAAATAAATTAACAAAGAAATAAAATGAGATTTGCAAATAAATTGCTTTTTTTTTTTTTTTTACAAATATTTATGTCACAAACACAACTCTGCCTTGCATTCATTTGTGGATTGCGCCGTGTGCGTTTGTGGATTTAGAAACATATCTAGTGTCAAGAGTGCACACTAATCCACAAATAGTTGGACTCCGCCCACTTTCTACTCAAGCCAATCGGATAACCGCCACATTGCACTGACCAATCGCAGCACGTTCTCGCTCTAACCAATCACGTTTTGTTTTACAATCAGGACAGGACTCAACTTCCTGCTGCAGTAGATAATCTCACTCGGACACTATAGACTTCCACTTCCTAAGAAACTGCCTCATGCTAATCTCAGAACTCCTATTCTTAATTTTAGTTACAGAAATCAGATTTCTGTAAAGCTGCTTTGAGACAATGCCTATTGTTCAGACAAATAAAACTCGATTCAATTCAATTGTAATCCTTATGAGGCTGCAGAATTCCAGGTAGATTTCAGAGAGAATGAAAAGACAGAAAACAATAAAGAGAAACCAGTAGGAGGAAGAAGCAGCAGAAGTAACATGGTGACACTGACATGATGTGCTGGTTTTGCACAGAGGTAGAGGAATATGAAAGGGATAAAGCAATATGGAAATCTTTTCATGAAGACAGTCTTACCTTTCTTCATCTTCATCCTCTGAATTGCGCACTTTATCAGGGTCAGGTAGGGTACTGGGGTCAAACTCTTCATCATCAGCACCTGACAGGTATGCCACCACCTCCTCCTCCTCCTCATCTTCTTCATCTCCATCCCCAATGCCAGCCTTCTTTTTCTCCTTCTCCTGTTTGAAACAAAGGACCCACATGCATTTGTACCTCTTATTCTCATGAGACAACATTTTTGGTCTTGTTCATATACCAAACTTGTGAAACACAGCAGGCAAAAGCAACATGGTGTGGAACAGAAAAACTGGACAACTCTTTATTTATCTGTTTAAAGTGTTCAGGAGAAAGCCTGGGCTAGCTTCTTCACGGTTTGTGAACTTGAGTAGTCTGAAGAGTCTCATTAAATTGTGTGACTTGACAAGTTCCCCGTTTCATTTACTGCCCCATTCGGTCTCTACACATTCCTTATTAACTGCAAAATCACTCGCAATTAAAAAGAAGTTTTATAGTAATTAAAACTCGTAATCAACTGCAATATTGGTGAAGCCTGCTAAAGTTACCTAGTGTTACATTTGTAAGAAATAAAACTCGATAGGGTGTGCTGTTATAGGAAAATAATCAACAACGGGGTGGTGTGATGACGTGGAGTCGCTGTTACAATATTTTTTAATAACAGCATTTTCCAAAGTGCTTCATTCCTCTCATACCACAGCAATTTGCCAATTACATTTTTAATTTATTAAAGAATGCCAGTTCATACTTTTCATCCATTTATGGTTACTTTTATTGTTGTGAAATGTAAAAAGCAACTAAGTTTGTATAATATTTATATATAAATAAACTGATCCCTCACTAGCCTCTTTTTCTCTCCAATGAAGTCAAGTTGAAAAAAGACAACATGTCACTCAGAAACTGCAAAGTGCACAGTTCTCCATCCTAAAAGTTAGTGCTTTATTTTTGACCGTTACAAAGAGCTGACGCTGAAAACTCCATCTAAAAATGTTATACAATTCCTTACACAGTCCCCTCCGAAACTATTGGAACAGCAAGGTAAATTCATTTGTTTGGGTTTGAGACCAAAAGATGGAGATGAAAGTTTAGGATTTCAGCTTTTATTTCCTGATATTTACATCTAGATGTGTTAAACAACATAAAACAGAACCTTTTGTATCAGGCCACACATTTTTTTTTTAGGTGAACAAAATTATAGGAACAGATAAGTCTTAATAAATGAAAGCAAATAACATTTAATATTTGGTTGCATATCCCTTGCGTGCAATACTGCATCAAGCCTGTGACTCTGACATCAACAGCTTGTCGGTTTCTTCTTTTGTGAGGCTTTTACCGCCATCTCTTTCAGTTGTTGTTGTCAATTGGGTCTAGTCTATGTCATTTAACAAATCTACATATAACTACCACGAAATTAAAGCTGAAACTCTAAACTCTCTTCCAATATTCATCTTTTGATTTCAAACCTAAATATTTTCAATCTACAGCAAAAATAATTAAATTAATAAAAAAAAAATTAATTGGCCTTGCCGTTCCAATAGTATCAAAGGAGACTAAAAACTAATCAAAAAAAATAATAATAAATCAACTTCAAATAAACAAACGAAAATAGTTATTAATATGCTGAACCTTTCTGTTAAGAGATTGAACATTTGAGAAATGCAAAATTTGAGAAATTTAACAATTTAACATTTAAGGAAGTAATTTCCAGTTTCAGCGCTTTGTAACATTCAAGTTTACCACAGAGATTGTCCCGGACAGAGGTCTTATTAACTTCAAGACAAAGAATGGAGAGGCATGTGAGGGAACGAATGTTTACAGCTGTGATAACATGAACTGTAACCTGTTCAAAATACGATGTGTAGTTCTTTAAGAAGCCTTTGCCACACACACATTACAGCACAGTGAAATTCTTTTCGACACATATCCCAGCTTGTTAGGAAGTTTGGGTCATATCGCAGGGTCAGCCATGTAATGTAGTTTATGAGGAATAAAACACTGTGACATGTAATTGGAAAAATCATCAACTTTAGGTGGTAACAGTAACTCTGCATCATGTTTTATTCCTTACTCAATGCACAATTTGGAAGAAAAGGCTGCATTGTGTTGCTTTAAACTGTTCCAAAAGTGACTGAGTGATAATCATCAATGATTTTGGGGATCAGATGTAAATGTTTGCGTAATAAGGGATTGTGAGAGATAAAACATCATTCCTGTGCAGTGTGTGAGATTAAAAATTCTGCTGACACGTTTGTGGCTTCAAGACTCCAGCGTCCACACGTGCAAAGCTAAAGCGTTGATGATTTACAATGACTGACGTGAGAGTAAACAGGAGGAGTGTGTGGGTGTGAGAGAGGGATTTTAGGGAAGAGCAAAGGTAAAGCAGAATATGGCAAAAAAAAAAAAAAAAAAAAAAAAAAAAAAACAACTTGAGTGTGAATACACTTCAACAACCGACAACTCGGGATATAAATGGCTGCACACTTATTGTTAGCCAGGCGTGATTAGAATGCATTAAGTTAGCATGCAGTGTCATTTTTCCTTCTCTGCCATTACCTAAACTCGGCCTAGGCGCCTGTCTCACCCGTCACAACACTGAACACACACTCATTTACACATACATCACTTCGCTGCCCGCTTTAAATAACTCCTCAATCTCACCCTCCCAAAATCCGCACCATCACTTCAGCCCGGGAATTCATTTCCTAAAACGGCTGCAGCTTGCAACTACTTCAAAGTCGTGTCATCTATCCCGTAAACCACGTCTCGTCAGTACACGTCTATATAAAATGTCATGCACGCACATACACAAGTCCAAAAGCAATTGCACCACACAGTCAGCATCTGAGCATGAAGAACTGAATGGAACCATTTTAGATTTGACAACCTCATCAGAGCAGTGTCACTTCCTTATCGTGCTGTTGATGTACAGTATTGATATTCTGGATTTAAGGAGGCATGATCTCTGCAGGTCATGGTACATCACACTTACTGTAACAAATTTTTATGGGAAAAAGCAGGAACGATTTGTGCCCAGTCTCATAAGTCAAATTAATTGTTACAACATCAGTTCATTCAGACCGACAAGCGATCATTACACATTTCTGCAGGATGCACCGACCGTGTGCTGCAATAACAATTAAACACCAGTACTGCAATTAGTAATTCTAAGCACCACACCACAGCTCTGGTTCACTCCCGCAGCTCAAAACAGAAAGCCTGGATTAGTGAGTGCATTCAAAACAAAGTTACAGTATTACTGGTGTCTCGGATTGGTTCCTCATATCGCATGATCACAGCTAAACTGACACAATACACACGTCAAAAACCAACATTAATGGAAGAGCATTTTATTATAATAATATAATCATATTATTCTTTCCCTGTTTCTCTCCCTCCAGATTTCTCTTTCCTGCTCTCTTTGCCACTCTCTCCCTATCTCTCTCTGATTCCCTTTCACTTTCTCTCACTCTGTCTGTCTCTCTCTGCTTGTCTCATGCATTCTCCCTCCATTGGTCTCTCTCACTCATCTATATCTCTCTCTGCCTACCTCTTTCCCGGTCCACCTCTGTCTGCCTCTCTCTGTCGGTCCACCTCTGTCTGCCTCTCTCTGTCTGTCCACCTCTGTCCATCTGTCTGCCTCTCTCTCTGTCTGCCTCTCTCTGCCTACCTGCCTCTCTCTCCCCATCTTTCTCGGTCCACCTCTGTCTGCCTCTCTCCGTCTGTCCACCTCTGTCCATCTGTCTTTTTCTCTCTCTGTCTGCCTCTCTCTGCCTACCTCTTTCTGTCTGCCTGCCTCTCTGCCTCTCTCTCTGTCTGTCTCTCTCTACCCATCTCCCTGTCTCTCCATCTTTCTCTTTCTATGTCTGTGTCTCTCTGCCCATCACTTGCTTAATCTCTCCCTCTCTCTCCCTCCACCCATCTTTCTGTCTCCAAGTCTCTCTCACTGAACAGTCATCATTATTTTTAGTTACACTGCAGTTTCGATAGTGCAGCTAATTCTCTCCAATTTTGTCATAATACCGGCACTATGTCCATTTATTTTTATTTTCTCGGCTGCACCCCAAGTTGCTACCTGATTGATTGGGAGGTTATATTTAAAATAAATAAATAAATAAATAAATAAATAAAGCACTTGATAAAGACTTCAATGGGTGCTTTGACTTTTGTCAATTTTAGAAGCTCCACTATCACCAAAAAAAAGACGGCGAAAAAGAACAAAACACAGATGGCAGTGCCTTTAAAAACCAGCCACATTCCATCTGCCTTGCAGACGCTTCCTGTAGGATTAAATGTAAAACGTGCTATGGGTGTTGGGTGGGTGGGGGGGGGGGGGGGGGGGGGGAGTGTGAAAGCAACCTTCCTCTCTTTGGTATTAAAATTTCACACTCTGTTGTGTTTCACAGCATCTTACCCACTTTAATGTCAGTATAAACACAGTTGAAAATATGACCAGCGCATTTTCAGTGTGAACTGTTTGTGTTATAAAGTTTATGTAAATGTGATTGACTAACTGGGTGATTCTCTCACATACTGCCATATTTTCAACAGTCCATGGAAAGTTCCTAAAATACTTTCTGGTGCAACACCGTAATTTTTATTCACATATGACTAATAGGACTGGGCCACAAGGTTCTTATATTTGACCCTACAAGCATAAACTTCTGGTTTGAGGCTGCATGTTTACAAAGAACACTAATTAATCAGCTGATCGAGCCCTAAAACAGCATTCATCATTCATAACGCACTACAGTAGGAAGTCCCTCGAGGCCAAAGCACGCTCACACTTCACAGGCCACAAGAAAAAATTAGGTTGTTTTTGTTTCAAGATGATTATGTGTGCCGGCTTTAACATAGATATTAACCAGTTAAAAAGTCTACACTAATCATCATATACAATAGAGCCACACTGGTAAATAAACTGGAAATTTAAGTGTTCCACTTCATTCAAGTCTTTATGACCTTAATGGATTTATTATCTGCCAAGAAACAACACAATCATTCATTTCAATTTGAATAATGGGTTGACTTACTACTTGCATGAATGTATGCCAAGATGAAGCAGAAACTAATTAAATTTTCATCCCACTTTCAAAGCTGATTTGTCAAAAGTTGTTGATTCATTTTCTACAACAGCAGCTCTGACAATAGTGAAAATATTATAGTCATAGGTAAGTCTCCAGTGGAGAAGACACTGCACGATTTCTTGGTAACAAGCTCCAAGCTTCAAGGCTGGTGAGGGAAATAACCAAATGATAAGGCAAGTGATAAGAGGAAGTACCTTGTTTCACAGACATTCCACACCGTTCATTATAACTACAGTGATGCTCGAAAGTTTGTGAACCCTTTATTTTCTATATGTCTCTATGAATGTGACCTAAAACATCAGATTTTCACACAAGTCCTAAAAGTAGACAAAAAGATCCCAATTAAAATACTGAGACAAAAATTATTATACTTGGTCATTTATTTATTTACAGTTACATTTATATAGCATGTGTACCACTAATGTGTAGCATATTTATGCAGAAATGTAGAAAATTCTAAAGGGTTCACTAACTCTGAAGCACCGTTGTATAAATGGACAGAAAGTATGATGTGTTCTTTAATATGTTCAAAAAAAATTCAGCTACTAATCACAATAACCAAACTGAACCTTGTAAAAGTAGTATATTATGAACATTAAGTGGTTTTGTACTGCTGTCAGTCTGAGCTGTGGCTTAGCACCTCTTTATTGGGGACTATAAAACTTTTCTGGATTTTTGTTCTCTGGTTTGTTTCATTACAATTAAATGGGTGTGTAAATAAAGATGCAAAAAGACAAAGTTAAGGAACTTCAATAGATTTGTAACCTATGCTTTTATCTGCAGGTAACCCTAAAAAGTTCTAATAACTACAACTTCATCTTGAGATTTAGCTGTTTGCAGCCAATATGGTGTTTGTCTCTTGTTATTGGATTTAATACTGTGCATATTGATGGATACTGAGATATTGGATGCAGGATCTAATGGGAAATAGATAATAGCTGGGTGCCAATTCATTCAATAATTCATTGTAAAAAAAATAAAATAAAATAGGCAAAAGAAAACGCAAAGGGAACGGCAAGGTAAAGGACAAATTCAATGTTTGATGTTCATTCATTCATTCATTTATAGTAACCGCTTTATCTTGGCCAAGGTCACAGAGATATTTGACATAGCTTTCACTGAGTAAATCAAGAAAAACTTTGACATCGTCACCTGTCAGGTGCCCTGGCTGTATTTTATATATACATAAAAAAATTAAATATTTTAAAAACTGGTTCCGTCAGTTTTTTGCATATTCTCTTACTGATGCACCAAAGTTTCCATCTCAGCTAAACATCTCGCAATAGTTAGCCATTTGTTTATTTCAGGCTTTTCTGTTCCGACTTTATTTGCATTTTCACAATTCGCATTAAAAGAGCTGGATGGGAAACATCATAATGTGGCCTTGGAATATGATGTGATACACAAACTATTGTGTATTATTTCTAAAAGACTCAAGCAAGTTCTAAATCCAAGTCTCAGTCATAAGAGCCTCCAAGAGGTCTCCATTAAAATGACACTCTCCCTTCACTACAGTTGTAGTGACTTCATTTACAGGTCTAATGATCACCCAGGCTCAGAGGCAGGAAGATTAGATGAGCTGAGGCAGGGTAGGGATTTGACATTGTGCTGGGCTGGGACAAGTGCCAGGGGCCAGGGGAGTTCTCTGTTTGGGAGGGGGTGATGAATAATGAACCGTTCTTGGACAGGTCTCAGCATTGATCAGAAGACAATTGAATGAGCAGCTGCATTTCCATATGGATGTGGACCGAGATATCCCCAAGTGGCGAGAGAGAGTGGACATGCGACAGCTGCCAGTGCAAAATTATGGGCTGTTCATTGACAGGCTGCATACTAAGGGCACCCCTTCACTGGTGTGACTCACACTCTGTTTCTCACACAGGGAAGATTTTAGGTTTAAGGTCTGATAACCTCTTTTCACATGTCTGCATTTGACTGTGAGAACCATGGCTTTTAAAATGGTTTGAACTCGATGACTAATCCATTTAACTCTCAAATTGGCGATTATTGAGTTATAACAGAAAGAACATAATCAGTTTATATCATTAGAGCAGTATAAACCAATCTCCATGTTTGATGGTGTTGAGGAAGCTCCAACTCACCTCTTTAGCCCATTTGCTTGCTTCTCTTCTTGCAGCCTTCTCCTTCAGCCTCTGTTCCTGTTTGGAATACAGAAAACAGATTGATAAACTGCACTGAAGCCAACACAAGTCCTGCACCCTAGTGCCCTTATGTAAGCAGAGCATGATACGAAAGCAAACATATCATCAGTCACACTAAAGAGCAAAGCAACACGCAGCTGTGCTGGATGAAGAGATGGGAAAAGGACGAATAAAAGAGAAAGGTGGGGTGGGGAGTGATGGAAAGTGTGGGAGAGAGCAGACAAGGCACGGGCTGACTGACGGAAACTGTCCTTCAGAAAGAAGAGATGAACAAAACAAAACTAAGGGTATGTTTACAGGACAACGATGTACAAAAAACAGAAATGTTTCTCCTTTCTGTTTTTGAAAAAAAGTTGTGTGTACAGGGGACAACGTTGTCAAAGTGATCCTCGTTCACACGGATCCGCAAAAACAACTAAAAACGCTGTAGCATGCATGCCAGGCCAGTAGTTGGCGATGTCACTTTGTAAAGAAACACTACGTGCCTGCGCACATAAGCATTCTTCCACAGAGAAGAAGCGGAAGTTTTCCTTCCATTTCATCCCAAACGTGCCTTTTGAATACCCCTTGTTGGTATAGATGTGGGTTAATAATTTGGCGTATGTAGCAAATGCGTCTCCACTGGGCGTAGTAGTGATGCAGTAAATCTACACTTTAATGGAGAAGCATCAATAAACCCAATCTTGACCAGCACAAACACAGTCCTGTAGGCCACCATTGTAGTTTTGAAAGTACTCGCATGCGTGTCTATAGACTGAAGACGCAACACTCGTGCGCATGATGTCATCGTTTTCACAAGTTCACGTTTTGAAACCCATTTTTAGTTGAAAACGTTGTCGTGTAAACGGTTCTTTAACGTTCTCAAGTAAACTGCCTTCTCTAACGTAGTGGGCTGAAGGGTAAATTATTATTATTATATTATTGTTGTAGAAAACATTATTACCGCTGGAGTGCTGTGACCGAGGAGAAACCGAGTTAACAGTTGTATTTCATGAGCTTTTAATTTCTTTAAAAACGTAAAAGCACCCCACTCATGGAGAAATCACTCCATCACTCTTGATATAACTAAACCCATTTGGGATGTGGATGATGGAAAAAAACAGTTATGACACTAACGATATGCACGGATAAATCTTGCTTTTGGACCAGTGAATACTGATGTATAGTTATGCACACCCAATATGCAGAGTGATGAAAAAGCTTTTAGGCTGAGAGAATGTATGCGCCATGACCATCCATAAATATCTGATTTGCGATGCTCTTGGTGTATTGTAGATTAAAAGCTGCTGCTACAAAGCAACTGGATCAGTGTTATGGAAGTGAATTGGATTAGCTTTTTGTTTGTATCTGTGTGTGGGAAAAACAAAACGAAACAAAAAAAAACAATCTGTCTACAAGCTTAATCAAATAGTGCACTTAATCAAGAAGCTTGCTGGAGGAGTAGTGAGAAGAAAGTGCTAGACTCCAGACAACCAAGTCGAGTGGACCTGATATGACTGTGTATGAACAGCTAATTATTGGATTACTGCTTCACATCGTCACAGGAAGTAGATACAGATGAAATGATATTTAGACTGGCTTTATTATTCACAGAAGTTAAATGCTACTCTGAGTACTGCTTCTTCCAGATAAAGCCATTGAGGAGTAAAAGACAAGCATATAATACAATAAGGCACATCAATGTAGCAGGCATTTTTATCTTAAATAAGGCATAACTACCTCAGCACTTCAAACAAGCCCTGTCGGTGTAGTCTGGCTTGCTTTTTGTCATAGTTCAGCACTGTATTGTTTCCGGTTGTAAAGCCTTTGTTATGGTCATGTGCCCTGTCCAAAGTCATGTCCTATTCACAATATAGTTATAATTTAAAGTATTATAGTATGATTTCTACGGTTTGCCAGTTTGTAGTGATGTTTGTTTATCTTTTAAATCTATAATGCAACCTACTGGCCACGGAATGCCCCTGTAAAAACCTGACCAGCTAGAACCAGCCTAAAAGTGTCCAGGATCCCTCTAATCAAATACGTGAAATACCCTTAATGCACTGCACTGTTTGGTTGGATTTGTGCACACCTTCACTGAGAAATACAGCAAATTAATATGCTAATCGAACTTCAGGCTTCGTGCAAGATATCTTACAAATGTACAAATATGAGTAATTCTTTGCAAACTTCTGTACACAAAATCATTCACTGCAATCAACAGTTCTGTTCTCAATAACAGTGTTCTGTGTAGTGCTCCTGGTTTTCTTATGTGGGGACCAGTGAGTATGGGGACCATTTCAAGCACAGCCATAATCTGAACCAAAATGGAATTTCAACATGGGAAACAGCCAATATTCTCGATGTTCAAGTGGTTAAAGCCATGAGAACAGTGTTGCTAGGCAACTAGGAAACAGGGATGCTGAGCATAAGCTAGCTAATGATTGCTGGTAAAAAAGTCTTTAATAAGGGTAATGTAAGGGCAGAATTACAGTGGAAACAAGAGAAAGATATTGGGAATATAAACAGTTTCCTTAGATGTGCTGGTAATTTACTTAAAAAAAATAAAAATACAAAAAAGACTCTGCGACTGAAATAAAGTTTAAACTGGATTACACTGAGCACTGACCGCTAACTAAACATCCATAAGTTTAGCTTTATTAATAAAAGTCATCAATCTCAAAACTATTAGAAATTCTGAACATTCAAAAGATTTTCATTGCCAAGGTTGACAAAGTGAATAATATAAACCATGTGGAATAAACATGGCGAGCACATAATCTGCATTTAATGTAGCATAAATCCTTTATCCGCATAAGTCCATAAGTATGTCCTTACAAAGTGGTCATTAAATATAAAAGATTAATGCTTAAATCCTGTAAATTACATTACGTGTAGCTTTTTCTTGTCCGATAAAGATAATTTCCACAAGTTAGGCTATGGTTTTCAATTTATGCTAATGCCAGTACAGTTCAACACAACCGTCCTGTAAATTGGTCAAATTGATCAACATCAACCACAGAAACAGTAATAAATGTGCAGAGTAAAATGACGCTAATGCAAATATGGAGGCACATATAATGCTGGAGAGCAAAAAAAATATTTCAGCTGTAAAGAAATGAGTGACTTATCACAAGAAATCAAGTACCATGTCAAAGAAAGTGTTTAGGCAAGACTGATGATATTTTAATGGTCATGCAGGAGATGCACATGTGACTGTATTTAGAGACGCGACTCTCGGCTCCATTCTTCATTTCTACCAGGGTCAGGAGTGATGTAAGCAGAATGCATTTGTTGTATTTGTTCACAGCAGTTATCTTATCTCAGAGATAGACTGACCAAGAGGCTTTATTTTTCGAGAAAATGGAAGAAGCCTGTGATATACCGAGCTGATGAATTCAAAGCTCATGTGCTCTTTATTATATAATTTCAGAAGGCACTGTCTCATGCCTATTCACTGCAGGGCTTCTTTAGAGATCAATACCAGAATGTGAATTCCGATGGTCGACATAAATTGGGTGCTCTTCTCGATACCCGAACAGAATTGCTGATGCTGAGAGAGAGGGAGAAAAAAAAATGCTTTTCTCTGAACGGCACAAACTGTACGAACTTGCTGGAAAGAAATTATTTAGAAACTCATCATAAAACTGCATCTGCAGTAATAACTCAAGAGCCTGCTTCCATTACAGTGCCTGAAGCTCAACACTGTGCACCCTACACAGGCATCTCAGCTATTTCTATCTGCCTCAACATGTGATCACACACAGAAGGGCTCCTTTTTGCTTACCCAGTGTCTAAATCAAACTGGATCTGTTTCAAGAAATAAGGCCTAGCATAATGAGGGCAAGGAAAGTGCTGGGTAGCTTGTTTCCAAAGCAGAGGCAATTGTGCCAACATCGGGGGGTTGGGAAGTTATGAATTAATATATTATGAAAGTAATTATTATATTGCAATGCCTTGATCAGCATTTTCAAGTATTATTTGGCAACTAATTCATGTTATAATTCAACTTGGGACAAAATTTTTCATTTTTCAGGGCAGGGCAAAGCTCCTGTAAAATTAGCCTAAAACGCTTATCCAAGGCATACCCAAAGTTAAATTAAAGCCGTTCTTGAACCATTTGGAGGCATGCATGCATGGATTTGGTCTCTTTTGAAAGGTGACACCTTGAAGATTTTTCCCCAGGAGTCAGAATCACTGTAAGTGCTACTAGTATTGAGTAATAGAAGTTTGAACACACTGAAATAGAAGGTCCCCCTTCTATTTATAAAACAAATAGATTTATTAGTATTGGTATTAACAAAGGTAAAAGAGATAATGAAATAAAATAAATGGACACTGTTTTAAAACAATCCATCTTTCTTGGATGGTTATGGCAGCATCGGGATTCAGCCTTATGATCTCTTGATGACAGAGTGAAACCACAGGAAGTTCTAACATTCTTTGACGATAACTGTAAGTAGCTTGCTTTTACATGTGTGTGGCAATTTCTACTTTTTGCCTTGAGTTAATTTTAGTCCTGCTTTATACTATTTGGTGTTTTAGAAAATATTCAGACACCTTCACATTTTCCTCATCACTTTACACTATAGCCTCACACACAACCAGGACAATGTTCTGGACGAGTCTGTGAAAGTCCCCGAGTGGCTCCTCTCAGGAGAGATGTGAAAATAGCTATAGAACAGCACTCCTCGTCCAACCTGACTGAGCTTGAGAGGTTCTCCTGAGAGCAATGGGAAAAGCTCTCTAAATCCAGAAGTGGTGTGTTTATCGCATCTCACCAAAGAAGATTTAAAGTTGTACTTAATCACTGACAAGGTTCTTCAACAAAATCTGAATAACTGGTCTGAATACCTGTGGAAGCCTGTTTATGTTTATGCTCTTTAATGACTGTTTCTTCTGCAGATTGATGAGGAAAAAGTAAATGAATCACTTTTAAATTAAGGCTGAAATGTGAAGTAGTAAGTATACTTTCGGAACACACTGTAAATCAGACCCTAACCTAAAGCAGAAATGTAAAAATGATAAATGAATCCATTCCTTAAATTGCTTAGAACAAGCCATGCAATTAGACTGGATATTGTAAATGTATAGGTAATAAACAGCAAAGTGATGAGGCTTACCCGGTGTTTCTCTTTAATCTTCCTGCTGTATTCTTTCTTGTCAAACTCTTGGTCCTCCTTGCGAAGTCGCTCTTTTGCCGCTTCCACGTCAAAGCCTGTCGTTTCCTCGTCATCTTCCTCATCATCTGGCATTACGGTCTTTGGTAGCGGGGGCCACTGCTGCACCGCCTGCAGCCAACATTACCAAAATTAATGCTTACTTGAATGGTCGACTATTTCCTTTTAGCAAGCGAATGGAAGATGTCTTTAATTTTTAATTTAATTTTTCAGTCTTGGAATCCTTAAGCCATACAAGTTTCACCTTTCATGGTTTAGATGATACAAATGCTTGTAGTGATACTGATCGTTTATTTCATTTATTCAATCAGGTGCCTAGTTTGTGCCACTTAGTCTTAAAAGGAGAAAATTTCTAATGTTAAACTGGTGCTGGAAAGTGCAGCAAAATCTCATGTGTCCTAATATTTTTCTTGTGTGTTTAAGTAGTGGAATACAAAATGACTTGACATGCTCCTTCACTAGTATGATGATAATGATGAACACCAGCAAAATGATTACACAAACCTCTCCATCCTCAGTGAAGATCTTCTTGGTGTTCACCTTAAAGTTTCTCTTCAGAGTTTTCTTGGCTTCCTTAAACTTGGACACGGTCTTACTCTTGGCCTTGAGATCCTACAGGAAAGGAAAAGGATGGACAAGATAAAACCGTGGTTCTTAAAGTGGTAACTGGGGTCATAACCAGGGGTTTAATAGATTTTTGTTCTAATGGTGGAAATTACAACCAACCACTATAAAAATTATTATATTTAATATTGTATTTATTATTTTTCCTAGTAGTAGTTGTTATAGGTATAGGTGACTAGACTCTTGAATTGAATGCGTTTAATTAGGGGTTATATATAATGACGGGGCAGTGGTAGCTTGGCAGTTAAGGCTCTGGGTTACTGATCGGAAGGTCAGGGGTTCAAGCCCCAGCGCTGCCAAGCTGCCACTGTTGGGCGCTTGAGCAAGGCCCTTAACCCTCTCTGATGGCGCTGTATCATGGCTGACCCTGTGCTCTGACCCCAACATCCTGGCATGCTGGGGTATGTGAAAAAAAGAATTTCGCTGTGACCAATAAAGACCATCATTATGTGCATCATTTCATATACAGTAAAAAACATTGCATAGCAGGATATTTTTTGCATATATTGGCTTCATATATTGATTAACTGCTGAGTTTTGTTGTAACCGATGCATTTCCAAACTCGGGAGTGTAGATGCATGCACGAACCATGGAGTGAACATCGATTGTATTGTGCATCAGTTTTCCACGTCAATAAATGTTTTAACCGTTTAAGTTTTGATTCAAACTATATCTAGATTCATAAACCATTGCAACAGTATTGTAGACTGAGTAATTTTCCCATTCTTTATTCCCTGTGGTTTAATGCAAAACTTAAGAACTCAAAAACAATTAGGCTTATAAATAATGTCAACTCGACTCTAATACATTCTAGCGGTGGAATGCTCAGGAATAGAAAGCTTTATGGCACCAAAAAAATTGCTAGAATATTACTGCACACATTTAAATAATGTGCCTAATATTCCAACAGTTGAATTATGTTCATAAAAGAAATCTGTACTCAAGTCTGCAAAACGTTTAAGACCTCTTGAGCTAAAAGACACGGTCGATGAGAGGACAGGCTGAGATGGTCTAAATGAACAGAAATTAATAAAATTATGCATAGTAAGCATTGTCATAACACAAATTAGATGGATGATCCCAACTGACTTGCATAATGCGTTTAAGTATACCTATGTTTAATGTGACAGCATGAAAAGCTACAGCCAGTAGGTATAAACTGTGTATTGTGAAAACACCTTGCTCCCAGTGTACCATACATCCTAATCTTATGTGAAGCAAGACTACACTACAGAATACAATATTTTTTTCTTTTCTAGTCAATAATTCTGCAGCAGTTCCTCAGCTCATGGGCAGATATAACATTATTACCTGCAGGGAACATTCAGCACTCTTCAATCATTGCTTAGAACAGACGCACACAATGTGTGTGTGCTGAGGACGTACGCACACAAAGCAACAGGAGCCATAGTGACTGTAAGAACAAAGAACTGTGTTTTGCGTTTGCACGGTGGTCCGGCATATCTCAGACGTTTGTGACTCATAGTTTTGATTCTGTTCCAAACTTGAAAGACTTGCAGAGGATGACTTGTGTTTCCTGTACTGTGCTGAAGGTAAACGGAGACGTGTTTACATAATTTGTCATGTCTAGAGGGTCTGAAAATAACACAAAGGTCAACATAAAGAACAAAGGCTGGAAAAGCTATATATGTTGCTCAATTTCCACTAGTGCTGGGCAATATAACATCAACGCTGTGAAAGTTCACAATACACTTTTCTTTTATAATATTATTATATAGTGGATTAAACATTTGGGTTTTTTAATTTAATGAATATAAAAATAGCTGAATATATAAAATATTGAATAATTTATACTAACCCATTTCTATTTTTAATAACAATTAGAAGCAGATGGTTTGTTAATTTTGTAAAAAATAAAAAAAACAAATTTCCTTTCTAATATATTTTTGAAGACATTAAATAAAAATTTGAATTCAGTTTATCACTCATTTAAATGCAACACTGTTCTGTGGGCACTCTGCCAGCAAGTATTGCAGAAATATCTTTATAGCGCATCGTTATAATTTTATCATACTACCCATCCCTAATTTACACATAATTATATATATATATATATATATATTACAGTATCTCACAAAAGTGAGTACACCCCTCACATTTTTGTAAATATTTGATTATATCTTTTCATGTGACAACACTGAAGAAATGACACTTTGCTACAATGTAAAGTAGTGAGTGTACAGCTTGTATAACAGTGTAAATTTGCTGTCCCCTCAAAATACCTCAACACACAGCCATTAATGTCTAAACCACAGGCAACAAAAGTGAGTACACCCGTAAGTGAAAATGTCCAAACTGCCCCCAAAGTGTCAATATTTTATGTGGCCACCATTATAATCCAGCACTGCCTTAACCCTCTTGGGCATGGAGTTCAGCAGAGCTTCACAGGTTGCCATTGGAGTCCTCTTCCACTCCTCCATGACGACATCATGGAGCTGGTGGATGTTAGAGACCTTGTGCTCCTCCACCTTCCATCTGAGGATGCCCCACAGATGCTCAATAGGGTTTAGGTCTGGAGACATACTTGGCCAGTCCATCACCTTCACCCTCAGCTTCTTTAGCAAGGCAAAAGTCATTATCATGCTGGAATACTGCTCTGCGGCCCAGTCTCCAAAGGGAGGGGATCATGCTCTGCTTCACTATGTCACAGTACATATTGGCATTCATGGTTCCCTCAATGAACTGTAGCTCCCCAGTGCCGGCAGCACTCATGCAGCTCCAGACCATGACACTCCCACCACCATGCTTGACTGTAGGCAAGACACACTTGTCTTTGTACTCCTCACCTGGTTGCTGCCACACACGCTTGACACTATCTGAACCAAATAAGTTTATCTTGGTCTCATCAGACCATAGGACATGGTTCCAGTAATCCATGTCCTTAGTCTGCTTGTCTTCAGGCTTTCTTGTGCATCATCTTTAGAAGAGGCTTCCTTCTGGGACGACAGCCATGCAGACCAATTTGATGCAGTGTGCGGCGTATGGTCTGAGCACTGACAGGCTGACCCCCCACCCCTTCAATCTCTGCAGCAATTCTGGCAGCACTCATACGTCTATTTCCCAAAGACAACCTCTGGATATGACGCTGAGCATGTGCACTCAACTTCTTTGGTCGACCATGGAGAGGCCTGTTCTGAGTGGAACCTGTCCTGTTAAACCGCTGTATGGTCTTGGCCACCGTGCTGCAGCTCAGTGTCAGGGTCTTAACAATCTTCTTATAGCCTAGGCCATGTTTATGTAGAGCAACAATCCTTTTTTTCAGATCCTCAGAGAGTTCTTTGCCATGAGGTGCCATGTTGAACTTCCAGTGACCAGTACGAGGGATTGTGAGAGCGATGACACCAAATTTAACACACCTGCTCCCCATTCACACCTGAGACCTTGTAACACTAACAAGTCACATGATATCAGGGAGGGAAAATGGCTATTTGGGCCCAATTTAGACATTTTCACTTAGGGGTGTACTCACTTCTGTTGTCAGCGGTTTAGACATTAATGGCTGTGTGTTGAGTTATTTTGAGGGGACAGCAAATTTACACTGTTACACAAGCTGTACACTCACTACTTTACATTGTAGCAAAGTGTCATTTCTTCAGTGTTGTCACATGAAAAGATATAATCAAATATTTACAAAAATGTGAGGGGTGTACTCACTTTTGTGAGATACTATATATATATATATATATATATATATATATATATATATATATATATATATATATATATATATATATATATGAGAATAAGGTGACTTTTTTTTTTTAAAAGACTGTTACATGAGGATTGTTTACTTACAGAGACCACAATGGCCTTTTGAAACACCAATAAGCAAATTAATTTTCTAATGTTATACTATACTTCTACTCACGATACTACGATCACCCTCCACTTTAATAGTAACACCTGTACAGCCAATGCAGATATCAGCCAATCATGTGGCAGCAACACAATTAATAAAATCATGCAGATACAGGTCAAGAGCTTCAGTTGATGTTCACATCAAACATCAAGTTGTGATCAAAAAGTGTGATCTCTGGCACCAGCAACTATGCCAGGGTTAAAGTCACAGACAGGCTGGTTTAAGTATTTTAGAAATTGCTGATCTCATGGGATTTTCACACACACAAAAACAGTCTCTAGAGTTTACACAGAATGCTTCGAAAAACATGGAGTGAGTGACAGTTCTGTGGGTGGAAACGCCTGGTTGATAAGAGAGGTCAGAGGAAAATGGACAGACTGGTTCGAGTTGCCAGGGAAGATATGGTAATTAATATAACGTGGCGCATTTCAGAACACACAAGACATCAAACCTTGAGCAGAAGCCCACATCATGTTCCACTCCTGTCAGCCAAGAACAGGAATCTGAGGCTATCATGGACACAGGCTCACCCAAACTAAACAGCTGAAGACTGAAAAAACTCCAATTTGGATGAGCCTGTGTCAATGATAGCCTCAGATTTCAGTTCTTGGCTGACAGGAGTGAAACCATGCCATAGTTAAAGTCACAGAGATCACATTTTCACCTCATTCTGATGTTTGACGTGAACATTAACTGAAGCTCTTGACCTGTATTGGCATGATTTTAGGCATTGTCCTGCTGTCACATGGTTGGCTGATTGGATAACTGCATACATGAGATGATGTACAGCTGTTCCTATTAAAGTGGATGCTGCGTGTACAAATACATTGGCCAACGATGAAATACACAACCATCCAAGTAAGCTAAAGTAATTACTTTAAACAGAAGTCTGTAAATAAAACATTTCTCCCACACCCTCTCCTATATCCAATCAAAATCCATACTTTTAAGCATAATAGTGGTCACTGATGAAAACCAGTGTTATTTCTGGAAACGTGATGCTGCCAATAGTGTCCTTGTGGCTGCACTGCTAATGTTAAATAACTTTTAACAAGGTTATTATTTCATATAGAAAATTAATTAATTACACTTTTAAGCGTTATTTCTGAGATCTGGTTAGCATGACAATGAATAAAAAACAATTGGAAGCAAGGCTCATCACACTAAGTTAGAGAGAGAGAGAGAGAGAGAGAGAGAGAGAGAGAGAGAGAGAGAGAGAGAGAGAGAGAGATGGTAGGAATATGGTCCAACAATTATTAGAAATTAAGAGACGTTGGTTCGATTTTTTGCTTAATGAACCAAATGAGTATTAAATCCAAGTCTGCAGAAAAAAAAAAACATTTTTAGCCTGCAGAAGAAATATTCAACAAAAATCTTATGGTGTGGGGAATGATTTTGATCTAAAGAGTGTCTGAAAAGTGAGGAACCAATGAACTACATATACTTAATTTTGCATTTATTATCTACAACATAGAACATAGACGTTCTATGAATTTCCTCAGCCACTGGATCATGTTTTTGCAGATTTTGCTCAATATTAGCATTGGCTCCTTTCTTTTTGGACACCCTATATAATAAAACACAGAGGACGAGTGCAGTCCTTTCTATGTCATTCACCTCTTCCTCCTCCTTGTCTTCATTGACATTAAACACATCTTTCCGTTTTACTGTCAGCAGGTCCAGATCCTTCAGGTCTTCATCCTCATCATCATCATCACTGCAGAGCTGGCCTCTAGACTTCACCTGCTCTTCTTCCTCTTCACTCTCCTCCTCTTCAGACTCAGAGTTGCTGCTTTGGTCTTTTCTGAACTGGGCTTTAAAGCTCTTTAGCTCTTCATCAGAGTCAGCTGCAGTGCTGATCTCCTGAGTCACCTCGTCCTTTGGTTTCTGGGCTTTATTTAGAAAACGCACCCGTGGGGGAACAGCCAGACCCAGAGACCTTCAAAAAACAAAACACTCACTTAATACACATAGTGAAGGTGAGTGTATTAAATAAGGTGCTGATTAACTACATTACAGTGCATTTCACAATAACAAACAACGGGAACACAATTAACAAACCCTATTCTTTATTCTACCACAGCACTGTTGTATTCTCGATTCTGATTGGTAAGAAGGTGTGTGTTCAAACCGTGTAATGCACATGCAGTCCCAGTCAGTTTAATCACTGATCTAAATTAATGCCCTGCCCATAAGTAACTGTAAACATAGTAACATACAGCCACAGTTGCATACAGTAGTTAAATTCACAGCTTCATTATTAGTAGAGATGCAACACAGATGCAGGTAATTCACACACAATCTCTCTCAATCGATCATAACTATTTATTATAATTCATTCAAATAAATGCAATCTTATCGCACTACTTTACCTTTGTGTATGATTTAGAGCGGGCAGAATTCTAGAGCCAACGTCCAGTATATAAAATAACTAATGGAAATTAACAGTTATTTTTATCATTTCGGTCAAATTTTCTGCACTGCAAACATCAATGACAGCGTTAACTCGTCAATGTTGGCAAGTGACCGTGGTATAAGTGGAATAATCAACGGCTAGGTGTGCGTTACACAAGCTTAATGCACTCCATGCCGTGCATTAAAATCGTGCAATGTACCCTTTGCTGTTTATTACCCCTTACATAACAGCAGCTATGACGGTAGTTCTGGCTGCAAGGCAAAGAACAGGTTTATATTAATGTGCTCATTCCAATATGTTGTCGTTTCTATAGTAACATCTAATTCACAGGCACTTGTATAGCAGACGCGCCACATAAACAGCTTTGAGGCCCATAACTGCACAGTTTAAGGGGAAAAGCTTCTATAGGGTCTATACTACATTCATGCACAATGACATAAGGACATATCTTAGTGTATGATTGTTCATCTGTGATGCAGGATTGATTTGAGTACTTACAGCAGCTCATGAACATCATGCTTAGAGTATTTTTCACCCCTGACACAATAATGGATTTGTTTTGAGGGCATTGGTAGTGGTTAAAGTTTTGGGCACTGATCAGAAGGTCATGAGTTCAAATCTGGGCTTTGCCAAGCTGCCACAGTTGGGTTCTTGAGCAAGGTCATTAAAGCTTCAACATTTAAAGTTGTATCCTGTCTCAATTTTAGATAAAAGGGTCACAATGAAGGAAAAAAAAACAAAAAAACAAAAAACAAAACACTACTCACCCAAGCTTTATGTTTAAAAAATTTTTGTTTGTTAATTTGTCTGTAAATGTTAATGTCTATCTGGTGGTTTGTTAGCAAAATATTAGCTAAGCCTTGCTAATAATAGTAGTGTTACATGTTGTAAATCCTGTAGAAGTCATGTCACTATCATCCTGTGCACATTCATTGTCTCTGATGATGTGTTAAATGATTAGGTGGTTAAATATGTTCTCAAAGCCAGAAATAAACCTTGTAAGAGAACTTGTCATCACTATATTTAAAGTGATGATCAAGTTGTGTTTGGGCTCTCAAACTAGTAGAAAAACGGGCTGTTAAAAAGGTTCATCAGTTGCTGGAACCAGCACTTGCTTCCTGTCGGCAGAAAAGACGGTACAACTTATTAAGGATTCCGAATTTATTTTAAGAATCTACTCACGTGGCGTATTCTGGGAGCTTCAGCTGAAACACATCAAAGACGTCTTTGTTCTTCATCAGAAAGATGGAGCGAAGGTAAGACACAAAACACTGCAGGAGAAAAATAAAAGAATATATAGGCAGATATATAGGCAGAGATTACCGGGCATGGGCATCAACTCTCAACAACCAAAGACAAACATGGCTGTGCTTTTGTTTTATCACAATTTACACAGTGTGCTCTTTGAAATCAAGATCAGCTAGACATCCCCAAGTGACAGCCACAAGGCACAACAGCATCTGCTAAAATCCATAATAGCCGTGCTATAACTGTAGCGTAATGAGGCAGATTAAAGACAGATAGCTCTGAGGTAGTGTGGGATCGGTACTCACCCTCTGAGCTCTCTCCTTCTGCTCCTTCTCCTGGGCCAGGAAGGCCTCCAGCTTCTGCCGCACACACGTCAGCTTCTCTGGGTTCACCCTGCACGGCACAGCAACAAGACTGATCACATTCAATACTAAAAGCTCATAAATCACTTTTCTCTCACGACTCGTTAATATGCATTAAACCATCGGTGCAGAGAGCATCACTGTTGTAGATCCATTCCAGATTTTGCCACCAGTGATTATGCAAATACACCGCATGTGACGACAAAGGCGTTTTTCCTCCTTTTCACAGTTTGCCTACTCATTTCTTTTTCAAGTTCGTACTTAATATCAAGCTGCATATTGGTCTGAAGGACTATTGATCCACAGTTGACATGCATGCAGCTGAGAGCCAAATGTGCACTGGCGTAAGACTAAAGCTGCTGGTGTTTATTCTCAGGATAGGTGGCTGAATGTGGCCATTTTCTGTCCTCACACAGGAGCACTGCTGCCTGCTGATAAACCACAGCACTTAGAGCACAGCAGCCAGCTGGCCCACAGACTGGTTACACACACACACACACATACACACACACAGAGGCATGAGCACAATTTCTGGTTCCTGTTCAAAACGGATGGCTGGTGCACGCTTTTAGCACCGAGTGTCAGTTGCATCATGATAATAGAGGCAAACTTGCACAAATTTTCATGTACCAACAGTGGTGTCGATGGTCGAATAGATTAGTAAAAGTAGAATATGAACAGCATGAGCTATTTTTTCATTGGCAACAGACTGGTTTATGGCTCAGCACCTCTTGCTTGCTTAACTGCAGTTTCATCACTGTTCAAATTAAAAAGATAAATCCTAAGCTTGTAAAATGTGTCTGATTTACATTTAAATTCAAATGAGTAAAGTGTCACTGTATTCTGCAATGTATAGAAGAACAAAATGAATAAGTAGATAAAAAAAAGTTTTGTTATTTAACAAGACATATGATTACTGATCTTGTGAAGCTTTCTGTAAGATTTATTTATCATTTTTGGAAGGAGTCTCCGCTGCCAGCACTTTAACATTTAAAGGGAAAAGCTGTACCTTTAAGCTTTCCTACAGAGTAGTTCATGCTTTGGTTTTTCTGCAACATGTTGTTTTATTGTCTTATTAACTTAAGAGAGAGAAAAAAAGAGAAAGTGAGGGTACAACTGTTTACATTTGTTTACATAGCAAGAATTAACTTGTTTAATGGAAGCTCCACTACATTAAATGCAACTATAAAAGGATGATGTTATTTAATTAATAAATAATATTTTAATGTGGTATAAGAAAAACAAAACATTTTAAGGAAGTGCTGTTTAGGAAAATAATCAGCTTCATAATGGTAAAAATATCTTTGCATCGCATTGGGCCACTGGTGATTATTTTCCTATAATAACACTTTCAGATTTATGAGGCTTGAAGATGATTTGAATGATAGTTAATTTGATTTGTATGTTAAATTTTTATTTATATTCAGATCTATTCTGCTATTTCAACAAAACTTCTATTATCTCCATTAGGTAGAATCTCCATTTTGTACAAAACTATAGAGGAAACCTTAGACGTCAAGCCTGTCTTGGCTGACTGATTTGGATCGGACCTAAAGTAAATGCTTTGCTTTTTTTAAACTGCATTTCCCTCCTTTTTTTATGTGCATCCGTCCAAACCTGTTGTGCATTGCTAATATTATGGGTACACTTGAGCCTCAAAAAGAGCTAAAAACCTGCACATACATATCCATAGTTCAAATCATCTACACAAACCACACTCACAGTGTTCGCTGTTCATCAGTTAATGTAGTTATCGTTAATACATAGAGTGGGTCACTTACTGGATTTTGTTGATGGGGACTTTTTTCTCCTGAAGCTGAGTAATCATGCCCTTCTCCTCTGAGGGCATAAGTATAAGCAAGGCTTCTCCTCCCTCCTTATACCTGCAGAGAGAGAGCAGAGATTTATAAAGAGCACATCGCCTAATTCATTCCTCTTAAAGGAATAGTTTGGTCCATGATTGAACATACATTGTTTTCCATTTACACCAAATGTAGTCAATCAGTGAACATGACTGACATGTCAAACGACTGCTTGTTTGTTGCGCTGGGCTAATGTAACTAAAGGAAGTCTCTCTCACCCAAAATAATTTTTTCAGAAATACATTCACACAGATGTACTATTGTGCTTGAGGACACAGTGTGACTTGCTGTCATCGACACACACCTGTACTCCTGTGGAAATCATTTGGCAGCAGTGCGATGCATCAAATCATGCAGATACAGCTCAAGAGCTTCAGTTCATGTCAAACAGAATGGGGGAAAATGTCATCTCAATGACTTTGACAATGGCACGGTTTTTGGTGCCAGACAGCCTGGATTGAGTATTTCAGAAACTGTTGGAATTTTCACACACACAGCAGAATTTACAGAGAATGGTGTGAAAAACAAAACCATCCAGTGAGCATCAGTTCTGCAGGTACAAACACCTTGTTGATGAGAGAGATCAGGAGAGTGTCTAGCCAGACTGGTTTGAGCTGACAGGAAGGATATAGTAACTCAAATGGGCACAACTGTGGGTGAGCAGAAGCCACAAACGTGAGGTGGATGACCTACAGCAGCAAAAGACCACACACGGTTCAACTCCTTTCAGCAAGGAACAGGAATCTGCGGTTACAGTGGGCAAAGATCTTCTTCTCAACTGAAGATCGGAATATCACTGCATGGTCTGTCTAGCTTAGCTGAACCTGTGCCCACCTCATGTCTGAGGTTTTGTGCATTCTGTGATGCTTTTCTGTTCACCATGGTTTTAAAGAGTAATTATTCGAGTTACCGTAGCCTGCCTGTCAACTCAAACCAGTCCGGCCATTTTCCGCTCATCAACACATTTCTGCTTCCACAAATTATCAAATGATCACACTGATTATACAATAATGCTTATTTTAAATGACTATGCATAAAAGTTTGTTACATGTTACACTGGACACTAAACACAAATAGATTTGAGGGAACAGTCTATTTACACTGAGTCGTTCCTTTAAGGTTCCAGAAATAACATCAAAACCTTGTTCAAATAAATTGTTTTGGTGCTTTTTTTTTTTTTTTTTTCTTCAACCGTCAACGCACATTTTACAAGCAATCCAGTGCAGACGGCTGCAACGTGGACAAAAAATGCGTCCGCTTTTAAAAAGCGTTGTCAACAATGTGTTTCAGGTCACAGCAGAGACGTTTGCAAAGATGAAGAGGGTTTTCTGAAAACTGCCAAGTGAAATCAAGCACCATTATTTCTTGACCAATCAGGCCAATGTACACGGAGCAAGCGAGAAAAACCCAACACGGAGGACAAGGCGCTGATGAAAAACTAGACTTGTCAGTGAACACATAAGAAGAGATTTATGGCATATTGAAATACTGAATGGAAAATATTTCAGTGCCAGTATTCCAATGTTACTGAAAACAACAATGTGTGTTATTTTGGGACGATCACCAGTATGTGACGGGGTGCGAAATGCCACTTTACCCGTGACCGCATAGACAAGTCAGACGAGCCGCTCAATTTTGATTAAATTTAGAGAGCGAGCTAGTCTAGACTGTTCGCTGATACTGGGTAGGACTGGTAACAGTGTTGTTACAGTGTGCAGGGTGGTGAGCTGCCCAGTGCTCGTCCAGGAAAATATAAAACGGAAGCTCTGTAAACATAGATCTATATTAACATAAAGAAAGCGAACACATGCAGGTCTCATTATACACACTTTTTTCCCCTTCAGATTCTTCAGGTCTACTGGATTACTTTGCATAAGTCCTGGCTGGCTGAAGAAGCTTATTAAAACCCATGACAGCTGGAGTGAAAAAATGAAGCACATCACTTGTGTCTAATAACAGTGGTGTTCCAACTGGTATATTGCTGCCAACAGCCATAGAAATTGTGTCAGCGTTCAGCCAAAGGCCCTGAACAAGTTCAGTCAGGCTCTACACACAACATTTACCCAAAAGCAGGTGAACAGCACGAACATGAGCCAGGCACAAAACCCTGTCTCTAACACTTACGGTCATGAAATTGGACAGGAACACGCAAGAGGTCATGCTTAGAAAAAGAGGCTCTAACAGTAGACCAGTGAAACTGCGCTTGTTTCAAATGCCACAGATGATCTCTAACGCATGTACTTTGCATAATTTTGAGTGATTAGCGTGTTCACACTTGGAAACTCGGCAAGACGTAGTTCATGGTCAATACTCAATAATGTACTAAACCCAGCAAAAAAAAAAAAAAAGAATAAAATCAAGCCTATAACTGAATGAAAAGTTTGACATGCTGATCAAGAATGCCGCTGCAGCAGCGTGGGTGCAATATAGAAGGCAAAAAATAAGACCGTACATTTTTATTACGATTTGAACATTCTGATGTGACATTTTCTATTTACACTTAATCAAACTTCACATTTTCACTTTCAAAAATCAAGACCACACGTTTTTCAATGTAAATTTAAAATACTTGTGTTTTCGATTCCAATATAAAAATGAGGACCACAAATTTCCACTTTAAATTTGAAAATTAAAAACACGTATTTTTGTTTTTAATTCAAAAAATGAAGACCACACATTTTCCGATTTCAATTAAAAAATGAAGTGCAACTTGGATTTTAATATGGGTTGCTCTGATGCAATTAATGACCCCAGGTACAATGTGGTAATTTGCCATTTCTCCCAAGCTGAAAATGTCAGTGTTTGATCGGACACATCACTGTGATCAAATGTACACTCCAACAAACGTAGTCGATTGGCTGTCTATGTTGACACCTGGAGTCTAACGATTGCTTCTTTACTGCCAGGAGCTTTGAGGCCAATATAAGTCACAGAAGTCTATTTCACCAAAAATATTTTTTCGGAAATATTGATGGCTTAAGACACAGTGTGACATTTTGTTCATGTTTTTTTTAAATGTCAGTATGTAGCTGAACAGTGGAACATTATGCATGCAGCCATATTGAACAACTAGAATAATTTTTTGTATAGTGATTATCCCTGCCATTTTTTTGGGGGGTGGGGGGCGCATTTAACGAAAGAATTTGGGTGAGACAGGCGTTAGTACAAACAAACAGGTTCTACATACTTAAGTACATAGTGTATTTAAAAAGAACCCTAATATATATATATATATAAAAAAAATAAAAGGAGCATACAGTATATAATTTGGGATGCACCTAAGGTTTTCCTCAGATATGTTTTGTACACTTTTCTGTTCACAAGGTTTAGGTTCTTCAGGGTTGCAATCTGACACTCACTGCACTTCCATGCATATGCTTTTCTTTGTGGCAGTTTACCATTGGGGGGAAAAAAGTTTCCAGTGCAATATATAGTCTCTGGACTGAAAAAAGCTCATAAAATCTCATTTTTAAATGTTTTATGTGAAGTAATTATTGAGTGAATAAAATAATCTCACATTTGCCATCAGGATATGGGAAAAGGACTGTGGTGGGTCATCTGTCATCTAAAATGTAGTAAAGTGAGTAAAGAGTGTAGTAAAGTGTTCTGGCTTGCAAGGTTAGCATTTCCAAAAAAAGTCCTCAGGGACCTCAATTCATTTTTGCTCTTTCCCAGCTCCTAGCATACCTGTACCAGATATCCCACATGTTCTGTAATGTTCTGTTCTGTGCTGAGAGATAAAATGCAAATAATAAACGTTTGTGTGGAAAAGGTACATATACAAAAACTAAGTGAGCCAAGCCACGATCACTAGAGGATAAATAAAGAAAGACAGACAGACTGCCAATGTGGACACACCACTGACCTGCAACGATAAGGAACTGAGTAAGACTGCCATCTACTGAGATGGCTTCTGGGTTTGTTACTATTATTAACACAACTAGATACAACAAGCCCACATTGCTCAATACCTGGCTGTCCTGCCGACTCTGTGGATGTATGTGTTGGCGTCCTCTGGGCAGTCAAACTGAAGCACCCAGTTCACAGCAGGAAAATCTACACACACACACAATAAAGCTCAGATCACTCACAGACATTCTGCACTTACATTGAACCAGTGTTATTTTGCCAAATTCTTTTTTCCAAGGAATATTGCACTTTTTTCATAGCTAATCTCTATTCTGCATGGGTAGTGAACGTGATATAACCACACAATTATTTTGGCTCATTTCTCTGTACTGAAATAAGAATTTTTGCTTGAAACATATTAAAAATAAAAGTAACTACAGCTGTTTGCCCTCAGTACATGGAAACATGCCAAACTTCTTGCCTGTATCAAACATGTTTACTACAATTCTCCAGCTGTGATCCTTGGAGATTTTTTGGCCACTTTTCACAGTGCGTTGAAACAATATAGACACGCGTCCAATTCCAGGTTGATTCATAACATTTCCAGTTGACTGGAACTTCTTAATTATTGCCCTGATGGTGGAAATGGGTATTTTCAATGCTTGTGCTATTTTCTTATAGCCACTTCCCATTTTGTGAAGCTCAACAATCTTTTTCTGCACATCATAGCTATATTCCTTGGTCTTACCCATTGTTATGAATGACTAAGGGAATTTGGCCTATGTTTTACCTTATATTTATACCCCTGTGAAACAGGGAGTCATGATTGAACAATTTCCTGTTCCTAGTCACCCAGGTGTACTAGAAAAATGGAGGAAGTAAAATGTATAAATCACTATATAATAATAATAATAATTTTATAGGCTTAAATTAAATAAAAACCTAAATATAAAAAAATTAGATAAGGCTTTATTTTAGCACTTCCGTCACTGACGCCACCACCGCGGTGGTGGTGTTGTCATGGCAACCATCACAGCCCTATTAAATATAAATAAATATTATATTACATATTTTATCATATAAAATATTCATTTAAGTGCCAGCATACTTTTCCACCAGTTCTTTGTGTGTGACATCAGAATTGTGAGAGGTTACCTTAAAATTGCAAGAAAAAAAAGTCTGAATTGTGAGATATAAAATATAAAGTCGCAATTAGTTTTTTAAATGATTCTCTCTGTGGCAAAACTGGCTTCCATAGAAACCTGATGTTTTGCAATACTTTGAATCTTTAAAAATATTAAAATCTTTATTTTTTTTTTAACAGGATTTTTCGTTACTCCTACTATCAGTAATAAATAATGTACATCTTGGTCAGTTTTTATTTCTTTTTTTTGTTACATTTTATTAAATTACTGTTTTGCTAGTAGTTTGTTGGTCAACCTAAAGATTGTGATGCATTCTGTGTATAGTAGAAATGTCTAAGTATCATGATATGATATGACAAACATCCTTCGCTCATAACACAGACTATATGCTACGGGAGTTTTTGTAGATCCTCTCTAACTGTGACACCCTAGACCCGTCACCACCAATAAGCCAAGTAGCAATAATCCCACACTCAGCTCCAGTCATCACAGCTTTCTCAGCTCCAGACTAGCAAGGTTCAGACATCGGAATTGAGTCACGTTTGCGGACTGAAAACCGGCTGTTCTGATGTGGAAAATGGATGAAAAGATGACAACTTGCAACAGTACGTCAACAGAAAGTCATCTTCTGACAATTCTGTAAATTGTATTATGATCTCTGGGGCCTTTTGGCAGCCAGATGTCAAAAAACAGCAGGGATGTAAGAGATTTAGTTACCAAGTCCTCTTGCAGCGATATCTGTGGCAAAAAGGACAGCAGCTTTCTTGCGGACAAAGTCATTGTAGACCTCCACCCTCTTCATCTGTGGCTGCTTTCCGTGCAGGGCCAAAACAGAGATACCGGGCCGGAGCCGGCAGAACACACGGAACAGGTACTGTACCTGGAACAGCACACAGGTAATTGCGGATGTTAAGGAATGGAATAAAAATGGATGGAAATGATGCTGATAAAGCACTGAACATCTCTAACTATTTCATATGACATCCATAAGTAAACAAATAACCATATCTAAATAATCAATAACAATATCAATCGTCACTATCGACATGGAAGGGGCTTCACAACTATATTATTGCAATTTTAGCACAGAAATATATGCGATATGTAAACATTTACCTCTTTGCAGCAAGCGAAAAAGACAATAATCTTCTTCTGCAGGTGACTCCTCAAGAAAGAGAAGAGCATGTTGATCTTCTCGTGCAGCTCGCACACTACGTAGCTCTGCTCCAGAGTAGCCGGAGTGCTGAGGGGCACAATAACCAACAAGAGAGAATTCGATTTTAAACACACAAATGAGAACTCTTTCAATCCCTCCAACAATGGTTTATCATCCTCTCTTTCTTTGCGAATCTTGTTCAATTCAGGAGCAAAAACCTCACTAAAGTACACAAGCCTCTGGACCAAAGTCTAAAATTTCTATAAACAAAATTTAAAACATTTTAAAAATCTAAAAATCAGTGTAAACAGAGCGTGTGAATTAGTTTTTAAGTAGATTTACATATAGAGCTGCATAAATCAACTTCAAAATCAATGAGAAGGAGAAATTCTTTCCATCTTTATATAGGATCACTTTTTCTTACATGAACATCTCAGGATTAGACCATTTATCAGTCCAACACAGGATTGGGTGGAGGTTTTTTTTTGTAATTGCTGTGGCCAAAATGCTTGATTTTGCTGCGGCTTTTTTTAAAAAAGATTGTGTGCTCTTTTTTTTTGCAGAAAACTACTTGAATTGGCAAAATTGTAATTGCACAAAATTGTTTTGACGGTGTTTCGGAGTTATGAAACGAGGCCTTTTAGCTGTACCCATGTTCGGCGCACGTGATTTGACGATGTCACACAACGCGTCCTGGCCCAGATCTGTGGAACATCTGTGGTCATGTAGAAAAATTGCAAGCTTTTTCCAAATATTGCGGCATTTGCTTGATTTTGTGTGAATTTCTATGATCAGTTTCTTCTTTCTGCACTGATTAATGTGCGCATATGGTCATTCTTATGCCATTGTAATGCTTGCTAGGATGTAAAGATGAATTTGCACACCGGGTCATGTTTTATTCATTCCTCACACCACAGCACTTATAAATTCTCAAATCTGATTGGTCAGAAGGTGTTGATTAATGTTAATATTGATGCTTCCATTCGAATACATAGTAACAGCTCATTTTCGATGACTTGTGTGGCTGACCTTCTACATAATCTAGGGTTAATATTGATGGTTACTTGGGTTTGGAGGAAGAAAGAGAGCAGAAACAATAGGCATACTCAAGCTCAAGACTCTTCAACAAGGAGAGACTAAATAATTGGTGTAAAAGTTAAACAGATGCAGATACATTGATGGTCATACCTGAATTTAGCCTGCTCATGAACCCACACATACTCGGGGTTCTTCAGGCTGAGTCTGGCCAGGTCTTTAACAGACTTGGTCTGTGTGGCGGAGAAGAGCAGCGTCTGTCTGGTTTTTGGAAGGTTCTCCACAATGGCGTTGAGTGTGTCGGCGAAGCCCATGTCTAAAATTCTGTCAGCTTCATCCAACACTGTCATGATAAACACAGGAAAGTTTCATCTAATCGGTGCATCTAGTTTTTTCATTTAAGAGATTATTTAAGTGATCATGTAAACAGCACACTATAATAGTTTGTACCAGGTTGTACTGTTGTCTATGGGTTTTGAGAAACTCCAAGCAAAATAATCTATTAAATCAGGTTATTTACCGCATGTGAGGATACATTTTTACAAAAACTTTTTTTTTCTGTGTTAATAAAACCTTTGTGTACATTTAAACCTAAATGAAATATTCTGGATTTAGATTAATGATTTTGAATCATCTCACAGATCTCATTCTAAACCAACACAGTAACACGTCAGCGTTGACCCTGAGCAAGTGTGTACCGAGCATGTGCAGGTCAGAGGCGTGGAAGCTGGAATTTTGGTCCATGTGCTGCAGTAGACGTCCTGGTGTGCAGATGATGATGTTGGTGCGATGAATCTTCAGAGACTCGTCCTTGAGGTCCTGCAACCAGATACATTATTAGCAAGCGTTAATGACAGGTATCTAAGTGTACTGCATTTTTTGCACAATAAGTCATTCTGGAGGAGGGGGAAAAAAGTAAGTATGTGATTTGGGACGCAGCCCACGGTTTCAAGCAGTCGTCAGTAATTAGATTACCGCTGTCCATGTAAATGTAGTCGATGACTAAAGTTTACATGGACAGCAGTAATCTAATTATTGACCTTACTCTGAGTATAGACAATATTGTGATTAAGGTGTTTACATGAGTCGCTTTTAGAATACTCCTTTCATGTTCCTGTTTTACATGTTATAGAACATAGTTCGATTAACAGCACACGTCATTACATCACCGTGCCACGCCGTCCCCTCCAGAATTTCACTTATCAACATACAGTTCGTCTTCGTTATGGTACCGTATAGTTTTGGGTGTTTTTATTTAAAATTTTTACGAACGCTTCAAGTGCAGTTAATTATTTGTCATGCTGTACGTGCAAATAGACGACTGCTTGAAACCGTGGGCTGCGTCCCAAACCGCGTACTTACCTACTATATAGTAGCCGAGATACATGTATTTCGTCTATTACAGGCCTATAGTAGGTAAGTACGCGGTTTGGGACGCAGCCGTGCTCTCTTGTTTGCCGTAAAACGGTTGAACACTGCCGTGTGTGTACATGTCCTGTCGCAAAATGTGGTGAAAACTCTCACACGATGTTAATAATGTGATTAAGGTGTTTACATGTCTATAATACACATCGATAATGTGACTAAAACAGGAGTACTCCACATGTCTTAATTCGATTTGTGTTTACTTCAAGTATGACCTTAATTGGATTAAGGTAATTAAAAATTGCTGTTTACGTGCTAGTTTCTTAATCAGAGTATTGTCTTAATCGGGTTAATATTGGATTATTGTTGTCCGTGTAAATGCACTGATTGACTCTAAACATGGACTTATCTGATACTTAATATCATAAACATAAGACAAACTGTGTTAAAGCATGTCCACATTGTACCGCTAATAATTCACAATATTTAAATCATCTGTCCTTCCCTGTAGGTGTGTCACACGTAGTTTACAAGTTGCAGCACAATATTTCTCTTATAAACAGAGAACACACCTTTCCACCAATAACAAGTCCAGCTGAGAATTCATGGTTCTTCCCAACTTTCCTCAGAACCTCGAATGTCTGATAAGCGAGCTCTCGAGTGGGAGAGATTATAAGAGCACCGAGACCGTCCATGGCTGTCCACTGGTTACGGTACAGGCACTCCAGCACCTAGCAGAATTCAGCAGAAAAAACAAAAACCAACAAGCTATGCATGTTGTGTGGCAGAAGTAGAGCAACACAGTCCTTTTCTGTCATTCAGCAGGTTTCACTTACAGGAATGAGGAAAGCAAGAGTTTTCCCCGAGCCGGTCTTTGCAGCACCCAAGACATCTTTTCCCTGCAGAGCAAAGCCGATGGTCTGTCTCTGGATCTCCGTGGGCTGCCGATACTGAGCCTCTAACAGGCCTGTGAAAATGATAACACACACTCGTTCATTTTGCTGTTATGGGCCTTAGCCACAAATTAAAACATAGCATTAACATAAAATTATGATAATGATAATATCAAATACCTTTCACAGTCTTCTTTGAGAGTGGAAAGTCAGAGAACTTAACAGCTTCTTTTGGATTTATCTGTGAGACAAAATATATATAGATATGCTCAATTTTTGGAGAACTGGTGCTTCTTGAAGAACACACGTTGAAACAAAATGCACCAAATCTTCCACATTTATCCAAAATAATACAGTCAAGACAAGATGTCTGATATCTACCAGTTTTGCACTGTGCATGTTCAAATCACACAAATACATGAGACCACGTCAAGTCCTTCTGTATCTCAGACACACTTGCTTATATGGTTTCTGATACTATATGATAAAAATTCTGGCAAAATCAACTGTAGCTCCATCCAGAAGATGGAATCATCTCAACTCAGCACTTATTTTGGATGATGATGATGATTATAAACCACCAGTAACAATTTTATATTCTTCAGGGTTGCAGTGGATCCAAAGCCTAACCCAGGAATACTGGGTGTGAGTCATGAAAACACCCTTAATGGGCACCATGCATACACAATCACACCTAGGCGCTATATAGAGTCATCAATTTACCTATCGGCATGTTTGAGTGTTGGAAGAAAACCGGAGAACATGGAAAAACCCACACAGACACGAGGAGAATATGCAAAACTCCACACAGACAGTAACCTGAGCACGGGATCAAACCATGCACCCAAAAGTTCCAAACGTGAATATATCAACTGATCGGAAACTCTGGGTCCAAATTAGGTGTACAGCCAGGCTTGCTGTAGGTAGTAGCAGAAACTCCTCAGCATCATGGACAATACTGCTCAACCACTCAATAACACCGTAGGCAGTCCCAGCAATACCTTCAGCCAAAGACTCAGGCCACTGAAGAGCAATACAAAACACCACAGGCGATCTTTTCTCCCAGTGGCAATCACACTGTACAATTCCTCCCCGCAGACAGCCATGCAAGGATCAAACCAGGACCCTGAAGCCATGAGGCTGCAACACTACCTGCTGTTGGAGGAATTCTAGCAATAACAGCTACCAATGGGGGCAGGTGAAGGCTCACATGGGTTTCCTCTGAGATATGTGAAGCCAGCCAGCCAACCACGTCTTTTCAAACCGCTGCGCATGCTGCAAAACACTCAGAGGAAAGCGCTATCTGCCTTCTTCCACATACATGAGCTCACAGTTGGCCAGGATTGGCTAGTGTTACTGTTATTGTCAGGGAAAATAGAGCATTAACTTGTTTTACATTTAAAGTCCCCGCAAAGTGCCTTGAAACGGGCAGTGGTATTAGATGCGTTGCCGTAATTTCCTCTGAAACAGGAAGTCAGGGCGGGACATATCGAGTGGCTCCTCCCCCTTTTTAAATAGCCAATAGCGTTTAGCTTACCTCACAGCCTGGGCTAAGCCGTACTTGACGGTTAGTACCATGGATTTTTATAATGTTGGGAGCAGGATACTTCAGATTCTAGAGCGCATTTGATTGGACAGAAAATCTGATGAGAAGCTGAAGTGCAGAATGATGTCCTCAAAATTGCTGCTCTGTATTGGTGGTAGAGACAGACTGTAAATTTTGAACGTGTATATATATATGCAAATTTTATCATTGTTTTAGAGCACAGTGGCTTATAGATAACAATAAGTCTAATATTCACACTAAAAGCCACAAAACTTCAATTATGATTTCATTGGGACTTGATTACAGACTTGTTCTGCTATTTCATGAATTCTGTTATGTTATGAAACTGTCAAATAATGTGAATTGAAAATGACTTGAAACAAGTGTGTGATTTAAAAATGCAGATTTGTTGAACCCATCCCACTCTAAACAAACAAACAAATAAATAAACCCTCTGTTGAGCAGAACTAAGCAGTTGTGCTCCTAAAACTGATACAGAGGCCGGTGTGTGTACAGTTTATATTTAAAGTATCTTTAAAGTCTGTATATAAATATTAACCGCTGCACCTTTAAGTCGCTGTGACGGCCTGTGACGCAATACACTAAAGCGCAAGACATTAAGCTACAGTACAAAAGGCTTGTTAACATTTACCTTTAAAACACTGATTTAATTATAGTTATATTATTACGTAAACACTATTTACTAATATTAGCACTACAAAATCATTTCTGCACAACCAACAACAACAAAAATGAACGTGGAACAGCATGAAACAGCAAAGCCTATTTTCTCTGCATACTATCCTACTAAACAGTATGTTACATCACTGGTTGTGCACTGATTTTAAATACTATCTAGTACAGTAGAATGCCTAGTAGTACAGTAAGTGTTGACTTACCTCTGCGTATTTGGTGACCAGCTTCTGTATGATTTCTCTTTCTATCTCCCACTCGCGTTTCTTCCTCGGCCTTTTAGTCTTTTTCCTGCTTTTGTCATGCTTTTTTCTCCATTTCTCAAAATTCTTAACTGGGTCTTCAGGAAGGGTTTTCTTCTCTTTTCCTTTCTTTATTCGCATTTTCTTCGCAATGTACGTATGTAAATACTCGACTGTTAAACGCACTTCATGAGATACAGCATGTGGAGGAAACGTTGCCCTGTTCTTCGTGAACTCTGATCGCTGTGCAGAGGAATGAGAGCTCAGTAGCGCCTCCTGTCGGAATGGAGTAAAGTAAAACCTACTAAATGTACCAATAGGGGCGTCCAAACGGTCATTATTCTTTAAAGTGCACCTATTATGTTTTTTTTTTATTATGGTGCCTAATTTTGTTTTAGATTTCTCATACTATAGACATACATGCATCCAAGGTCAAAAAATACTTTAACGTGCTCATAATTTAAACTGCATCGTTATTTTTTCCCCAGTGTCAAAAACGACTCGTTAAATGATCCATTCTAAAAGATTCATTCTAAACGCCTCCTTTCAGAGAGCATACTCTGCTCTGATTGGTCAGATGTCCCAGTCTGTTGTGATTGGTCTACCGCTGTCAGCGAGCAGCCAATGAAGACCAGAGGAGGGGCTTTTTGTTACAAACCTACGTAGGTTAATACAGGAAGCAAGTATGGAATCACTAACAACTCGTTTAAGCTGTTTAGAATTGGTTCCTTCTTTTGGGAGACAATAACTCAGTTTGTCGTGCACTTTGATTTTTTAAAAACGTGTGCGACTTTTTACATTCACAAACAGCTATAACACACTACATGAAAGGTAATATTTTAAAAAACCATAATAGGTGCACTTTAATTCATCTGCAGTAACTGCTTTATCCTGGTCAGGGTCTCAGTGGATTTGGAGAATATCCCAGGAAAATTGGACAGAAGACTTCACCCCCAGATGGAGCACTAGTCGAACACTAGTCAAGCACAGAGCACCTTTCACACCTTTCTGAGCAATTTATTGTATCCAGTCCACCGACATGCATGTTGGACAGAGGGAAGAAACCAGCGAACCCAGAGAAAACCCATTCGAGCAGGGAGAGAACATTCAAAATCCCACAGACAATAACCTGAGCTCAGGATCAACCCAGAGATCCTGGAGCTCTGAGGCAGCATCTCTACCCATTAACCGATCAGCCATAACATTAAAACCACTGACAGGTCATTTGAATAACACTGATTATTTTGTTACAATGGAACCTGTCAAGTGGTGGGATATATTAGGCAGCAAGTGAACAGTCAGGAAAAATGGACAAGCATAAGGATCTGAACGACTTCAGCTTAGAATTCTGATGGCTAGATCAGAGCATCACCAAAATGACAGGTCTTGTGGTGTGTTCCCGGTATGCAGTGGTTAGTACCTACCAAAAGTGGTCCAAGGAACGACAACCGTTGAACCAGCAACAGGGCCAGGGGCACCCAAAGCTCACTGATGAATGTGGGGAGTGAAGGTTAGCCGGTCTGGTCTGATCCCACATAAGAGCTACTGTAGCACAAACTGCTGAAAAAGTTAATGCTGGCTGTGATAGAAAAGTGCCAGGACACACAGTGTATTGCAGCTTGCTGTGTATTGGGCTACATAGCCACAGACCACTCAGAGTGCCCATACTGACCCCTGCACAACACCTACAATGGGCATGTGAGCATCAGAACTGGACCATGGAGCAATGGAAGAAGGTGGCCCGGTCTGATGAATCACGTTTTTTTTTTTTTTTACATCATGTGGCCAGCCGAGTGTGTGCGCGTCGCTTACCTGAGGAAGAGTTGACACCAGGATGCGCTACGGGAAGAAGGCAAGCCAGCTGAGGCAGTGTGATGCTCTGGGCAATGTTCTGTTGGGAATCCTGGCATTCATGTGGATGTTGCTTTAACACGTACCACTTACCTAAACATCGTTGCAGACAAAATACATGGCAACGGTATTCTCTAATGGCAGTGGCCTCTTTCAACAGGATAATGCTCCCTGCCACACTGCAAAAATGGTTCAGGAATGGTTTGAGGAACATGTCAAAGGGTTCAGGGTGTTGATGTGGCCTCCAAATTCCCCAGATCTCAATCTAATCGAGCATCCATGGGATATGCTGGACAAAAAAGTCAGATCTATAGAGGCCCCACCTTGCAACTTACGGGAACAGAGGTCAGAAGTCACACAGGTTTTTTTTTTTTTTTTTTTAAATATAATCTATCTGTGTGTAATTAAAGTGTCACATGATCTCAGTATAAATACATCTGTTCCTGGAAAGCTCTTTTAAAGAGCAAAATAACATCACAAAGATTAAAGAGCTTTGTTTTTTCCAGCTTTTTTTCCCCAAATTAAACACTACAAAACACCGTCTTTGAATCTCATTTATTCATCTCATTCTCATTCATCTTTTTTGGATACCCAACAGAATTGCACTTCCACAAAAAAACCCCACAAAACTATATTTATGCCAAGTCTCACCATTGCTTCAGTGGATAATCTCACCTGGATGCTGTACAAGTCGTACCTAAGAAATGCTGCAGTAATCATAAAGACTGTCCTGTGCTCATCCCAGGACTCTTATTCACAATATACTCATATGCAACACGCTGACCACCCTTACTATTGTTTGCCTTTACTTTTCTACAGCTGTTCAAGGTAAATATTTATAATCTCACCATCCTGCTTCACTTAGAAGAGAATGTGTTCCCCTTATAAGTCTGGTCTCTTTCAAGGTTTCTTCTTCATGTTGTTTCAGGGAGTTTTCCTCAGCACTGTCGCCTCTGGCTTGCCCATTAGGTATCGAATATACATCCAGATTTCTGTAAAGCTGCTTTCTAACACTGTATATACTTAAAAACGCTACATGAATAAAATGGAATTGAATGTTGGTATTCACATTGTTTATTTGCAATCCAAAATCCAACTGTTATTAACAATCACTAGTAGGAATGTTATCTGAGTGACGTTACCAAGGTTTCAAGTGCAACACTGAACAGTACATGAAATGATATATACCTATATTTAAAAAAGCAACTTGCAGTAAAACCCTCAAACATTTATTTCAAACATTCATAATTCATAGAACACTGATCATATAAAATCATGTCAAGTCTCTCTTTCTGAAAAATAAACATATTTACATACATGTTTAAAATGTAAAAGCAACACTCTGGTACAAATCCTATTCTGATGACCTTTTACCGGTTCAGGTATATAGTTCAGTCCAGGCACAACCGGGTTCTACTCTGTAAACTCTGCTAGTTTCCAAATCAGTGCAATGTAAATATAGCCTTTACTATCACTCACAAACTGATGCAACTTCAAATAACGGAAATGCCTACAGACGGTTAAGACGACGCAGACATACTGAGCTTTTACACTTTATTTGTGCCATTCAGTGTTAGTCTTAAGGCAATTTTAAATCCTCTGGTGTTTCTCAATGTGCGTTTGAATTTGTGACTTCATGCCCATGCACTCGTTGTCGTCATCTTTTACTGCCCAAGTAACCAAGAGTGAGTAAAATAAGAGTGTCCATGATACTACCCAAATTTTTAAAAGGTGCACTGGTTACCGTCTTACTACCTACAATGAACTAAAAGACCCAGAATTCATTGCAATAACAGACCAGTGGTGGAGGAGGCATCTCATAACTGTGACGTTTTCAGCTCTTTTACTACACAGCAATCTCTGAAAAATGTGAGGTGAGAAATCAGTAATGCAGCAATGGAATATTTGCTCCTTTGTTATAAGTAGTGCTTGTCTGGCTGTGTCCGATTAGCTACCTAGCAAAAACCTCCTCTGGGAAACGTAGCTACCTGTAAACTGCAAGCACAAGGGTTAAGTACGAATCACCTCCCATACTTTAACAACCCTATTCTCTGTTAGGAGTGGGTATGACGATACAAAATGAAATAAAAATGTGATAAATGATGTCACAACAGGTTTATTCTAATGCATTATCGTTTCCATAGTAACGGATCATTCACAGAGACTTGTACGGCGGAGGCTCCACATAAGCTAAGCCTAAAAACAAAGCACATGATGGACAATATTTCTGTGAAGTGAGATTTATTTAACATTTGTGGATGGAGACTCTCGGTAACAAGCTACTGTTTTTTGTTGTACTGACTTCACGAGAAAGTGAGGAGCAGCTATAGCGCAAGTGATAACTGGAACTAACTTGTTTGTCTGAAGTTTGTGACATTCTTTAATATATATATATATATATATATATAAACTGTAATAGTCTGTAAATTGCTGCAGTGTAACAAGAATAAAAACTTGCCATTTTAGGACGTTCTGTTATTGGAAAAGAATCAACTTGGGTGGTAACAGTCACTCCATTTGGCCACAGGCTGCATGACCCCACCACATCGTTGATCAGTTTTCTATAACTGCATGTCCCGAAGTATTTAACTCCTTAAATATCATCCATCTCTCTTCTCTGCTCGTGTCCTTGCTAATTCATTCTTAAAAAACCAATCATTGTTCCCAGGAACACAAATCCATTTCACACACTCTTGGTATTGAGAAACACTCAGACTAGACCTTATTTATATACTACTAAACCAGCATGTTTAATATCGTCACCTCACTTTGGTCCTGTAAACTCAGTGCTTGGGCTGTGTATTGAGAAACACAAGTAAAGTTATTTCTCTGCCATTAGAATCTTGACTGACCTAAATTCGAATAGACGTTTTCACAAAATAATAGTCCAGAAAACTCAAACTTCACAAAATGAACTGACTAAGAGGATGAAAAAGGGAAAAATTTGCTAAATTTCTGGTACGGGCCTGGCCTTCACTGAAGGTGGCGTATACCTTAAACCTTTACACACCTCTTCTAACGTGATATCAGTCAGTTCGGCTGACATCACATTAAAATTGTACGTAAAATTCCTTCTGAGCTTCGTGCCATAGGCAGCTGGTATATTCGACACTTGACGTTGTTACTACAGTGTCAACAGATATCAATAATCTTATTGCTAGATAATGTGAACTGGGTTTGGACTGAAAAATCGATCAATTTAAGGCTGAAAAATGACACAAACCCTTCTAAAAATCTTTAAATGTATTACACACCACCGTGTTCACTTACTCATGTCATAATACTGTACACACGCACCTGCTCGTAAACTGTCTTTCCGCTACAAAAAAAGTATCGAATCTCTGGCCGTTCAACTATAAAATACAAGATTTATTATGAGAAGCTCTTTTAATGTCTAAACAGAAGTTCTTATGGTCACAGTGAAACACTAATTTGACACTACAGATGTCTGCAGCATGGCAACTCGTTAAGGAAAAGCTCCTCAGATTAATCATTGGCGAGGAGCCTGTATTTTCTGTAGACAGCTGTTCAGAGAACAGAACGGACAGGAACACGTTCTAATTAACCTCCGGGTGTCCCTTCTGTTGTCCTGCTTTCACTTGACTCGCACAGAAACACAGAGGTACAGGGAACAGGAGGATTTTCGAATTCCAAGTGAGAAAGCTGAGCATCTGTACGTTCGGCACAAGCACATTTATTCTGACAGATCGGCACAGTTCATCCTTCCTGTCACATCTGATCCCGGCTGGGCTTTTCTCAGGCTTCCTGTTAGATCCTATGAGGACACAAAAAGAGACAGAGTGTAAAAACAGTGTGAAACCAACTGCACTGTAGTGCACTACACTGCAGTGTTGGGCAAGCTACTTTAAAAATGTACTAAGCTGCAAGTTTTATTAGGTTGCAATGACGCTACATCTATGACTAATTTCACTTTTTAAAAAAAAAAAAAATAAAAAATAAAAAAATTTATAGGACAACTGCACACTGGGAATACTGGGCATTAGGTGGGAATACACCCAGGATAGGACAGCAGTCCAGCAGTAACCAGAGCTCAGGATCAACCCAGGGACCCTGGAACTGTGAGGTAGCAATACTTCCCACCATGCCACCCCCCTTTTCTCAAAAAAAAACCCAAAAAATAAAACCCATGGTGATGGTGTTTACCGAAACAATGAAAGTGATATGAAAATATATTTGTGTGCAGTTCCTGTGCTTCACCTCCCCTCGCCGTGATCCTCCTCCACCCATGCCACGATCTTGCCCTCCCAGCCGGGCACCACCGCCTCATCCTGGAACACCTGATGGACACAGTCAGATTAATTTACATATTCATACTATCTATATTTCTTAATGATGATAAACGTGTAAGCACTTCAACATCGTAAACATCATCACATTCAGGTTTAAAAAAAAAAAGAAAAAAAAAAGAAAAACATACCTCCTCTTTCACAGTCCCAAACTCAGGGTCCTGAGCTTTAAAATGGTATCTGTAACTGCCCTCTCGATCTATAGCCACTTTAAAGTCTCGGAGGGTAATTTCTCCCAAACTGACAAACACATGTAGAAATTACTATTTTACATCACGTACCAAAAAAATACTGCAAATTAAATCATGTTGCTTTGGTGAATAAATTGTATTATTGGGATTTTTATTATGTGGCATTCATACATAAAGATCTTCCTCTCAGCACCAAGTCAAGTTATATATAAAAGTATACACTCAGTGGCCACTTTAATAGAAACATCTGTACACCTGCATATTCACGCAATTTCGCAAATCAGCCAATCATGTAGCAGCAGTGCAATGCATAACATCATGCATATACAGGACAAGAGCTTCAGTTAAAGTTCATATCAAAACTTTCCAAATGGGGAAAAATGTGATAGTGATTTTGACCATGACATGGTTGTTGGTCCCAGATGGGCTGGTTTGAGCATTTCAGAAATGGCTGATTCCTGGGATTTTCTAGAGTTTACACAAAATGGTGCAAAAACCAAACAAACAAGAAGGCTACGGTAATTCAAATATCCATTCTTTACAATCATGGTGAGCAGAAAAGCATCTAAGAGTGCTCAACAAGCTGAACCTTAAGGTGGATGGACTACAACAGCAGAAGACCACATCAGATTCCGTTCCTGTCAGCCAAGAATGTTAATATGTGGCTATAGTCGGCACAGGCTCACCAAAACTGAATGGCTACATTTTTTCATGTGCCAGATTTACTCACCTCTTAGGGATGTTGATCATGAAGGGTGTGAGCGAGCAGTCTGTGAAGTACAGGACTTTGGTGGAGGATGAGGAGTTAAGCATAGGGCTGCTGTGAGAGTGGACCATTCCTGTAGCAAAAAGCAGACAAAGCAGACACCGCTTTAACAATCAATTCACCTGAAAGCAACAGCACCGGAAAATGTCTTCTTATAGAGCAAATCCAATTTACTGCAATCATAACACAGTAACATGCTAAAGCTTTTAATACCGCAGGTCTGTTGAATACTTGATTCTGATTGGTCAGAAGGTGTTGATTAATTTTCTATAACAGCAGCTCGGACAATAGTGCCAAACTGCAAGGTTTATATTAATGCGTTGGTTCTAACGTTATCGCATCTATACAAACAGCTTATACAGGGACTTGTATATTTAAAGCTTTCCATCAAGAGATTATTTATTTATTTTTAAGCATTTTTGGAAGGAGTCTCCAGTGTCAGAGCTTTGCAGCAGTTAGAGGTGAAGCTGTAGTTAAGTTTTCTGACATGAGATCATTGTCAGAGAGTTAAAGAACTTTGCAAGTGAGGGAATTAGCGTTTATAGCTGCTACAATGTAAACGATAACAGGAAGTAACTTTTGAGCAGACGTTCCACAACATTAAACATAACTATAAAACGTATGCAATTTTCTTTAATGAATAAAAATGCGTATTGGTTACAAATTGCTGTGGTGTAAGAGGAACAAGGAAAATTACTGGAACAAGGAAACAAGGAAAATTACTGCTACTGGAAAATAATCAACTCTGTCGTGATTAATTTCCTAGAACAGCACAACCCTGTTGTGTTTTATTCCTTAATTAGTTAATTTGTATTTGAAAAGGACACTTACTGGTGCTGGAAGGCCAGGAGTCCCTGTCTGTATGAGTGGCCTTGTGTCCTGGAGACCTCGCCCTTGCCTAGAAAGAGTTGAAAAGCCTCGTTTCAGTCTAGCAGCAACGGTCAAGTCTCGGATATTTATTTAAAACCGAATCGTGCACAATGTGTATGGAGGTACATGGGCTGCAGAGCAGGAGGCTAAATGTCTGAGAAGGCACAGTTTTAGAAAACGCTCCCACCTTCCTGTCACGTCTGGTCCGTGACTCCAGTGTGTAGAGGCGGTCCATAAGGCTGGCCATGCCCTGCTCCAGTGTGTCCAGTGTGTGGTGCTGAGGGTCGTGGCCTCCGAAGCTGTTCCTCAGACTGCGCAGAGCATCCCGTACCAACTGTAGCTCTTCCGTCTGCCAGGAACACAGGAACACAATCCATTAAAGGACAACATAAGCTCCATGTCAACTTTTAAATAGAGCTATACAATTCGTGGTATGTTTGATTTGAAAAATGTTTTAACTGTATTTTTTATTTAGCTAAGATTCACGTAATTTCACATGCTCATAGATTTGCTTCAGAATGTAAACTGTTTCAAGATACATATAGGATAAAAGTCTTTGAATGTAAACACAACTATTATGCTTGATTCAAGCTTGAAGACTTATTCGACTTGTTCGAGAATTATAAAATGAAACACAACTCATAAAATATCTAAAGGCTGATGGATTTGATGAAATGTTGGGGTTTTTTTTACTTTGCTGGCTGCATGATTCAGATGGGTACTCACTCCTTTGTGTGATCGTGCTGTGCTGAGCTCTAGTGCTGCAGGATCTGTGTAGCCGTTGCTCGGAGATCCAGGTAGCTGAAACCAAAAAAAAAAAAAAGAATCTTAAAGCTACTAATTGCTTAAACATCATGTTGAAAGTGTCTGTTCATTGCTTTGGTCTCACCTCGTCCTCGGCACGATCAGTGAGCTCCTGAAAAAACCTCTGCTTGTGTTCTGGCTCCCTCTGCAGGTCAGCCTGAGGGTTACACAAGGATAAATAACATCAGCTGAAGCTTGTGGAGATTTGCCTCAGGTTCCACAAAGCGTGTGGTTTGTATTTTGATGAAGGCCATACCTGCTGGCTGTTGCTGTCTGCCACCTTGCGTAGAGCTTCATCCAGTTTGAACTGCTGTTGCTGTAGCAGGCGATCCTTCTGTCCTAACTCTTTCTGCATAGCAAGAATTCTTGAATTATTAACAAGAGCAGCTAAAATATAACAATACATTTTTTCCTGGACTATAAATACATGCCCTTTTCACTCTATATCATGTGTTACTATTATTTTATTTAATCACATCTTTGAGAAGCATATAGGTGTTATGTATTAGTGTGATTTGCACTTAGTGTACCTTATATTCACTGAGAAGCCTGTTCCTTTCTTCTAGCTTCTTATGAAGCTCTGCCTGAGGATCCATAAACACAGAATGAATACCATACACACCCTCGCATATAGTACATTCTACACACACGCATGCAGTTGCTAACGTTTTCGCTCACGTTTTGTCCTGCCAGTTCATCACGGTTCATGCTGGTGCGCAGGAGCTCCTGTTTGAGCTGTAACACAGACGACTCCTGCATGGTCATACGCTGCTGGAGAGCATCCTGCACATACAGCACACCATCAACACATACTGTTCCGTTTCTGTAGCTTGTACACTGATTTGCAGGGTTTATATTATTAGAACTTATATTTATATATATGCATATATTTATATACACACACATACATATACACACACACACACACACACATATATATATATATATATATATATATATATATATAATTTTAATTAAAAAAAAAAACAAGAGTAGATTAAGATAAAAAAAAGAGAGTAAGTAGTGTATACAAACTAATGTATCGGACAAGGTAACATTCAGTGTGTCTAGGACGGGTAATATTTGCAGCAGAGACGATGGCGGTCACAAGAAAACATTCAGCTAAATAAGGAAATATATACACATATAACTGTAAACTAAGCCATGTATAGAAACCTTTGAATTACAAGGTTCCAGTTGAGTGTTTTTTTGTCAGTTATTACACTATCTAATTTCTATGTGCCACTTTTTAGGGGTTACTGTAGGATGGGATACATCCTACAGTAACATGACAGTGACATCTTTTATGTGATATATACACTACCCATCAAAAGATTGGAGACACTTGACTGAAATGTTTCTCATGAGCTTAAAAATCTTTTGATCTGAAGGTGTATGATTAAATGTTTGAAATCGGTGTTGTAGACAAAAATATAACTATGCAAACATATTCATTTCTTTCATTAGAAAACTAACATTTTATTTACAAAAAAATTATTTTTTTTTAAACTGATGACGCGAAAAATATGATGCGAAATATTCCAAAAAGCAGCCAATAAGTGTGCAGCGTAGGTCAGAACTCCTTTAATACTGTTTAAAAAGCATCTTAGTGGGATTTCTCAAGAAATTGGTTGAGAAAATGCCAAGAATACATTTCTGGAAATTCTAGGCAAAAAGGGTGTCTACTCTGAAGATGCTAAAATACAAAATTATTTTGATTTATTTTGGATTTTTATATCACAACATAATTCCCATAGTTCCATTTGTGACTTTATTGACTTTATTATTAATCTAAAATGTGGGGAAAAAAATAATAAAAACAACGAATAAGTGTACCTAAACTTTTGACAGGTAGTGTATATACAAACTGTATATATATCCATCCATCCATTTTCTGTAACACTTATACTACACAGGGTCACAGGTGAGCCTGGCACCTATCCCAGAAAACTCAGGGCGGGGGAAAAACCTGGACGGGCAGGGCACGATCACACGCATTCACATACTACGGACAATTTGGATATGCCAATCAGCCTACAATGCATGTCTTTGGACTGGGGGAGGAAACAGGAGTACCTGGAGGAAACCCCCGGAGCACGGGGAGAACATGCGCACACAGGGCGGAGGTGGGATTGGAACTCCCAACCCCAGAGGTGCGAGGCAAACATGGTGGTCCCTCGTCACATAATCACCATGTGACTTTTACTTTTAATTTATTTAATATTCTAATAAAAAGAAGAAAAAAAAAACAAGAAAAGATCATACTAATGTTATGAGTTTTTTTTCTTTCCCCATTTTTGGTCAGTGGAATTTCCTGAAAGCAAGGTTACACTCTCAGCTCTAATGGCAGAAGGGTTATGCAGCTAAAATAAAAAAGCTACTGAAAACGCTGAATCAAATCGACTCACTTTGACTCCTTGTAGGTTGCGTGCCTCCTGCTTGTACTTCAACAGCTCCCTCTACAGGACAACCAGATATCATCAGAACAACAAGAACCACAGACAAGGAAAGCAATGTTCATGTGCGCAGATGCATAAAACACCAACAATAACTATCTGATCATTTATACTACATTCACACAAGTGTTACATCTCAAGTAATAAACTTTATAGAACAGGACAGAATTCCTGAAAAGAAAATGGCTGTAAAAACAAGCATCATATTACAACACTGCTACAATAAAAGTACAATACGAGTCTACCTTCAGCTCCAGACTCTCCTCCATGCTCTGGTCAAGACGACTGCGGATTATAACCTGCAACAACCATGGACGATGGTAATTCGCTTGTAGACTAAACACGCTGTGCTAAAAAAAGACAACTAAACAGCAGCTGAATGAGGCAGAAACTGAGCTGGAGAGAGAAGCAGGTGAACAGAGACGGCGGGAAATGGATACTTGCTCCTCACACGCAGACAAAGCAGAACTCACCACACGGTAACCTGATCTAACCTGCCAGAACTGAGCAGCACAGAGAGCTAATAAGCAAGTGTGAGAAAAAGAAGAGGAAGAAGACATGGCATGTAAAGGGGTTTCTTATGAAAAGGCTGAAACGAGTGAGCAACACAAAACTGAAATGCCACCATTTCAAGGTGAAAAGATAACTATTTGTAAAATAAATAAATAAATAAATAAATAATTTTAAAAAAGGTCATACCAGTTGTTGCTCGGCATTTTCCCCTCCCTCTCCCAAGCTCAGCGAATCCTCCTGCTCATCGTCAGGCAACGAGCCATGCAGAAGCAAAGCCTGTAAACACCCAGCACCACGGACACATACTTCAGACACAGTGGCATCTGACACACGTTTTACATCGAAAATCTGTTACCCACACCTCTGCTGTGGCAGCAGTTATCAGACACTTATAAAGTGAATTTTCAGGATTTCCGCATTAAACATTGCTGTATAATGACGTCTTCAGAATGATTTCTTGTAGACAGATCTATTTTAGGCCTAACAGACAAATCAAGATTAAAAACTAGCGAAAGTAGCATCGACCTGCAAGTTGTGTCACCATACCCTGTCTATGCTGCCTCTATGGACTTGGTCATGGCCGATTTTATGTGTGTTTAGTGAATATTGTGCCGTATCAAACATGTCTTTGAAATGTCTGTTTTCTATTTTGCATTTTATTAATGCAATTGGAGGAATTTTAAAAATCTGCCCAGTTGTCTGTTAAAGGCTGTGACAAACAGCGTTCTATCCTAACCTCAGTAAAGGTTAGGGTTAGTAAAGGTTATGAACAGCACGAGAGGTGAAATTTGCTGAACTTTTGCATCTACGTGATGAGCAAGCGATAAAAACTGAACTAAACACCACCAATAGGGAGCTCCGAAGTATACTTTCATATTGTGTATTTAGATTTGTATTTACGCAGATATAATTTTGAGATGTGACCCCAGATTACAATATCTATTTCCTGCACTGGATTCCTCATTTTTGTCTTTCCATTCTACAATCATAAGATCAATTCTGAAAGCTTAGTCCACCGCTGAGAGCTACTTGGCACTGGAGTCACTGTTATTTCTATATGCACACATTTAATCAGGTCTGTACTCATACAAAAAAACAGTGAGGAAGGCGGGTCACCTGTAGGCTGGACACCATTCTCCTGGCCTCCACCATCTCTCTCTCTAACTGCTCCTGCTGCTCCCACAGTTGCTCTTCCCAGGCACAGTTACTCACACACCTCCCATCATGCTCCTGGGCTACACCTGGGCCAATTGTCAAATTGTCTAAGAAGCAAGACACCCTGGTCCATTAGTACCTTTGAAACACCAATGAGCATTACTGAGAAGACAAGTGCAAGTACAAGAACCTGCTTTACCTTTGGTGTGTCCTAATTGGATACTCAAAAGCTGTCCGTTGTCCTCTGAGAGGCCGGTGTGGTCTTTGGGCATGTGGTCAGGACTGGAGGTGCTCAAGCTGAGAAGAGAAGAATCCAAGCTTAGAATCTGAAATGGCTAAATTAAGTTAGACTACTCAGCAGCTATATAACATCACTATAACCACACAGTCCTTTTCTTGCTGTGTGTATCGCTAGGTTATGAGCTACACCTGCCATCTAGGCACCCATTACTAACTGTCTATCTGTGGCTATGCCCAGTTTCAGCCATCTACTCGAGCCACTAAAGGAAAAATGCACCCTGAGTGACCTGAATAATCTTTATAATTAACACGCATCCAAGATGCACCTTGTAATTAAATTCTGATCCGATTTTGTTCGTTTAAACATCTTTCATCTACATTTACATTTATGGCATATGGCTAATCCAGAGCAACTTACACTTATCTTTACACAACTGAGCAGATGAAGGTTAAGGGCTTTGCTCAAGGGCCCAGTAGTGGCAGCTGGCGGTGTTGGGATTTGAACTCATGACCTTCCAATCAACCCTGCGATGGATTGGCACCTCGTCCAGGGTGTACCCCGCCTTGTGCCCGATGCTCCCTGGGATAGGCATCAGGTTCCCCGTGACCCAGTAGGTTATGCGGTATAGAAAATGGATGGATGGTTGGATGGATGGGACCTTCCAATCAGTAGTCTAACATCTTATGCACTGAGCTACCATGGTAGTCTACATGCTGGTCTAGTTTCCGTCCCACAGTAGAGTTCAACTTCCCGCTGACACTGGTGCAAGTGGGATTTAACCTTTGCTTCCTCTCTACCTAAAGAGAGCAATGCAGCAGTGCTTTAGCCCTTTAGTCTGTCCAGCTTTCTCACCTCTGCATCTATGCACTTTGCTGAAACAGTTCGGTTTAAGAGCTTTAAGATTCATGCAAATACAGCCATCAACACTACCGTGTTTGTCATCTTGTAGATCACAAACTAGCCAAGCTGTGTCTCTGCTGTGACTCTGCATTGCATTTCTCATTACTATGACACTGACCGTCACTGGAAAATGGTGAGTGAGGAAAGTCCTTGCTGTCCTCTAGCCCTTCATCAGTGTCTGTTTCTGACCACAGGACTGCTGTTGGCTGGATATTTTTGGTTGGTGGACTGTTTGCAACCCAGCAAAAAAGAAACGATCCTAGAAATGTAATGTAATGTAGTGCCAGTAATGCTGTGGTGTTTGGCACATTTGTACCACCACAACATCCAATAACATGGCCTACCATAGCACTGCTGTGCTGAGAATGGTCCACCATTTTTCGGTCCAGTGGTGTTCTCTTTCTGTGAATGGATGGGGTAGAGTGGGGTACAGCAACAGATGAGCTACTACCAGTAATTTTAAACCTACAAAGTGACCAAAATATGTACGTGTCTTGAGAAACGTGGCCACTAAGTGAATGGTTGGACTATGGTGAGTTACAACTGCAGAAGAATAAGGAAACGTGGCTGTTTAATTGACTGAATTGGTTAACGTTCCATCTATCTGTTCAACTGAAAACGGCAGAATCTGACCAACAATGAAACAAGTAATCTAGTGTATCATAGGTCTTCTCTCAGCTGGCTGTTGTGCAGTAAGGAGGTGTCCCAGATCTGACCAGACCGTAGTAGTGGCTCTCACAGGCCCTCCAGACCCAGCAGTACTACACTCTAATCTCTGCTCAGTTCTCCACGGACCAGCTGCCTCTCAGTCCACATCAAAGGAGCAGAAAATCTTTCTCCCAGTCTCTCTGATCCTTATTAATTATGCTCAAATCCCCAAAAAGTCAGTACAAAAGAGCTCCCTTGATCAATACTGTCCTCATCTCTCTCTCTCTCTCTCTCTCTCTCTATATATATATTCTGAAGCTATAAATACCATGGCAAAAGTATATTATACACTCTGAAACTACATCCATGGTTGAGGTTACATCATCTGCATAAAACCACCATTACAAAACACTCCACTGCTTTGACTTAATTAGTACTGAATAAAGACAAGCTCTATTTTTCCTCCTCCACTTTCATTTCTGTGGTTTGGTCTACTAGAAATAGCACCGCTGGGTAAGGTACAATTAACAACAAGGATCCAGCTGACTTCAACCAGAAACTATCAATTATCATTCTGGGTTTGATTATTTTTTTTAGTTTTTATTTTGAACTCCAGAGTACTTGGGTAATTATTGTAGATGTACTGAAAGTTGGTGAAGTATACATAGTTTCAAGAGAAGCAGGACATTTTGGACAAAAGTCTTTCATCAGCTGTGCAAGCAAAATGCTTCTGAGGTTGTAAGAGATGAAATGAATAATGTAGCGTTTACCAATTCTACTCCGCTACCTGGTTTAAAAGTAAGTATGCTACAGCCCCACTACTGGAAAATGTCTCTAAAGTGATATCTTCTGTACTTGTAGCTATGCTACTGCTTAACACTGTAAGTGTGTCTGATGCAAGGATGTGAGAAGATACATGAGCTACTTTTTCTTTTTGTCACAACAACAATAACAGTTCTACAAAGAAACAGAGGGGTAGTTGTTTTCTATAGCTGCTGCTTTTGTGTGTGTGTGTGTGTGTGTGTGTGTGTGTGTGTGTGTGTGTGAGAGTGAGAGGGAGAGAGAGAGAGAGAGAGAGATAGAGAGTGCAGGACTGAGGTAGGACACTGTAGAGAGAGGAGGAGCACTGGCCTCTTTTGGGGTTTGACCACCGGGAAATAATGAAATACCTTCACTTCTCTATACACGCCACATTTGGGAATAGGGCAGTGCATCACGATGCTACCGTTTGTGCGGTACGAAAATAAGACGTGGGAAACAATCTTGATGACATGTTCGTAATTGCTTCTCTATTTAGAAAGCAGGCTGACAGTTCTAAATAAAAAGTGTTAAGATCTGCCTCAAGTGCTGCCTCACTGTACATCACAAGGATAACACCAGATGAGGAGACAAACTTCATTGTTTTCATGCTCCTAAAATCTGGAACTCATTATCCCTAGATAAATATCAGCCTCCCTCTGATACTAGTGTTACAAAAACTTGGCTTTTATGTCTCTACTGTCACTCTCATTTTCTTGCTTTTACTTTCAAACCTCATGCTTAATTTACTCACACTATGTAAGGAATAATAATAATTTTAAAAAACGGTGGGGCATGCTGTTATAGGAAAATAAATCAACGATGAGGTGGTGTAATGGAGCCTTTAGTAAAGCAGATTTACGGTTACCAGTCTGAAGTCAAATAACTGCACATCTAGAAGTGTTTTATACCACAGCGATTTGTCAACGGTAACATTTTCAAAAAAGTTGTACTTTTTTTTTATCGGTTTAGTCACATTTCATGCTGTGGAACGTTTGTGAGACAAGTTAGTGCCTATTATCATCACTTACACTATAACAGCTATACACATAAGCATTCAGCTCATGTCAACAGACTTTTTCTTCTCTTGAAGTTAACAAAACAAAAAAAAAAATACATCTCGTCATGTTTCCTGAAAGATCAGAACATGCAAAGTCCTTTAAGATTGGAAAATCTTCAGGTGACCTTTTCCCAGTCTTCATCTGTCCAGTTTTGGTGATCATGTTCCTGTTTTTGACTGATGGGATTGCAACCCAGTGTGGTCTTCTGCTGTTGTAACCCACCTGCCTCAAGGTTTAAAGTGTGGTGTGTTCCGAGATGCTTTTCTGATCACCGTGGTTGTAAAAGAGTGGTTATCTGAATTACCGTAGCCTTCCTCTCAGCTCAAACCAGCCTGGTCATTCTCCTCTGACCTCTCTCATCAACATGGGTTCTAGGTTCATTCCGCTCACTGGATGTTTTTCATATCTGCACCATTCTGTGTGAACTCTAGAGACTGCTGTGTGTGAAAATCCCAGCAGGTCAGCAGTTTCTGAAATACTCAAACCAGCCTGTCTGGCACCAACACCAGTGTCACTGAGAGACTGCATTTTCACCATTCTGATGTTTGCCGTGAACATTAACTAAAGTGCTTGACCCGTATCTGTATGATTTTATGCATTGTGCTGCTGCCCCATGATTGGCTGATTGGATAACTACATTCATGAACAGGTGTAGAGGTGTTCCTTATTTATGAGTGTATGTAATACTTCATCATAAAATAATTCTTCAATTAATTTAACTGTCTAAAGTTGTTCCTACATAAAATAAGCATGACCATCATTCTAGCCATCATTGTGCATCCCCAACTTCAATTATGCTGCCCCACATCCATCTTTGCTTTTACTATATTAGTCACTACTTTCTACAGAACTAACCACAACCACCAAAGCTCCCTCACTCATGAGAACATCTCACGTTATTAGACTGAAACTCGTTAACCAATGAATTCAGAAAAATGCTGAAGATTGAACAGTGATATGTTCAGCATGACAGGACATTGTGCAATCATGGCATTTCAAAAGGCCTGGCGTACAGCTCGTCATTTCAAAATGCCTGGATGTCAGAAAACCAGGGTACAGTGAATGCTGCTGCTGTGAAACATCCTCTTTTTTTTTGAAAAAACCAAAACCCATGAATAGCTGCTTGGAAAATGAATAACTATTGCCTGTGGCTAGCAAACCCACATCATGTGAAAGTGTATCCCGGTCCAGTGCTCAAAATAAGCTTCGTCTTTGCTGTTAGCATGACTCAGAGTGTCCTCAAAACAAGCCTTTCTTTTACAAAATAAAATTTAAAAACATGTTACACTTGTCATAAGACAACAGATCACATTTGTCACTTGTCCTGTGATCAAGCAGTGCTTCGGTTCTGTACGTTTTCTACACTAGATGTTTCTCCAGAATATAAGGTGCAACTGCTCGGAGAGAACACCACATCGTGTTATACTTTTGTACATGGTGCATCCTGATACATGACTGTACCAGGCACTCTACAATTTACATGATAAATATGGACTTTGGTGCATTTTAGAAACTCCTACTGAACTAGACTAAAGTCTAATTTAGTTTTTGTCCCTTTAGTGTTGTTTAGTGTTGCGTTTCATGACCTCATTTCCACAGCTTTTCAATATTATGTTAATCTTAAAGTAATTCACTTTTCCCTAACCATCCTATAACTGTTACACTAGCATAAAACACTAATGAATGAGTATACTAGGCTGTTACAAACATTACTGTTTAATCTCTCTTTTCCTCATTTAGGGTCATGAACTTATATGCAAATATTTCTTCTTACGGATTGTCTCGGACAAGACGTAATAAAGGTTTACTGTTTTTAGCTGTTCTTTGCTGTTTTTTGTGTGTATTTAAACTGCGGGGGTTATTTTGACCCATAACATAAGGGATGTAACTTTTTACCACCAAGAGAATAGGAGGGTTAAAGCTGCATTGAGCTCAAAGTTAAGCACGTCTAGTGATGACTTAATCCCAAAGTTGGTATTGTACACTGGTAATCAACCCTTCCAGTCATGGAATTATCTACAGAATTATGTGCTACTTAAATAGTTGAATGTGTGGGGCAGTGTATGCCCAAAACAAAGGTCAAATAATTCCAACTAATGGGGTAGGAACCCCAATTGTTACATTGAGACATATTTTGCATGGAGCGCAAAAAAATGTGATCATCGTCATTAAGACTACTCATGTACTCATGAACTTTACTCTTAGTATACACACCGTATATTAGGATTACATTACATTTACATTACATTATAGTAATATCAGTGTCTTCTTTATTTCACCCGTAAAATGTTATTGGACTATCTTTTCTATAACATTTTATGCAGGCAGCTGGCAAGTACATATTTTATCATTTTAAAAAATCCGAATGGACCACCCAGAAAATTTAAAGTAAGCATCCACACATCACAATTTTGAATATTAATGGAATTCCCCACATATCAATTGACAAAAACACTGAATACAGCCCCTGGTGAATGCATACACCAATAATTTGTACAGCTTCGTCCGAAATCGCGTACCGTGACAGTACCTACTGCTTGGCTGTTGAAACAGTACGTACTGTTCAGTACCTTTTTCAGTATAAAAAGAGCCAACACGCTGCCTTCTGCCATTTTTGATTCTGCAGAATCTCAACGGAAGCAATAGGCTATCCAGGTATTTCTTGAATACTGTTTTATGAATATTGAGAATTCGGACATACTACTCCTTTGGCATACTGCTTTTCGCCCTACTGTATAGTAGGGTAGTAGGGTTGCAGCCTATGTAATAAACTGCTAATGTAAGCATGAAGCATTTCCTATTATGTAACTGTCCACACAGCAGGAAGTAGCTCTGAGCTCTAGGAAGTTTAGAGGTACCCATCAGGAAAACCATAATCTCTATATCTGTGCTTGCTGCAATCTGCATCTGATACGACTGCACTGATGGAGGCTCATTAGACACCCTACATTAAACACTAACGATAAGATGTAATCACAGGAAGCAGGGTAAACCAATGTATTTACACTTCAGCATTTGGAATTTGGCATGAGTCCCAGAAATTCATGCTTCTCTAACGCAAAACAGTGACTCTGATGAAAAGTGTTGACTCAACAAAAAAAAAAAAAAAACTAAAATAAGAAAAGGAAAGGCAGTAAAGGAAGCCTGACCATTGATATTCTAAGCATTTAATTTGATTAAGAAGCATGTTAGTCCAACAGAAACACAGTGTTTCTATAATTGTTTTAAAGACAGCAGGCATGGAAAGAGAACCAAAAAGCAGGATGGTGTCAAACCCATACACAGTGCTAAAATACAGACTCCACATGCAGCTGTCGCCAATAAACCTTTACATTGTGTTGTGTCATCACAATAGTTCATGGTCATAAAGAGAATATACAGAACAGCCAAGCACAGCACTTCAACCCGAAGCACTAGGCAGAGATTTCCTATTGCCAAAGAATGCCGGCTTATTTTTGAAGGGTTTCAGCCAAAGTGATGAGCAGCGCCAAATCAAATATAGCGAGGCACGTCTGATCTGTGACATGCACACAGCTCGTCCAAAGTAATCAGAGATGTTCATGAGTCGCTTTATGCAGGTCCGAGTCACTTGTAAGCATTTAATTGCATGTTAAAACTGCTATATTATTTCTAGGGAACACTTTATATTGTATAGCATTGCTCATATTTAATGTCCAAAACTATGTAGCCTAATCACTCAATCCAATTTGTCCACACTCAATTACATGCATATATTGAAAACAATAAAACAAAATGTATGTCTAGCATATTCTACACATAAATCCAGGCCCACGGAGATTTTTATTTTAATTATTTTTTTAAACTGGTGTTGTACTTAATTGCCACTGATAATCAAATCGCCCAATAAATGTTCCACTTACGCTAATCTAAGTGCAACAGCTGGTTTTATTTTATTCATGGGTGCTGGGCATAAAACATTGAGCATGAACACTTACCATTCATGCTCAATGCCCCTGATCTGGAGCAACACCAAAATTAACACCCCTGCAAGCTGCACATGAATACCACTACTATAAACTACGGCACGCTAATTAATTGACTGAGGGATGAAGTACGTAATTTTATTCGATTTTTTAAAATGTTTTATTCAGGGAGAAAATTTAATGTTGCAAGGTTTGCAGTTTTGTGCCAAATTGGGCTAGTTTCGGAACAAGGTTGTGGGTGGAAAAGGCAAATTAGCAGGTGGCCTTAAAATGTTTGTTTTTTTAAAGCAAATAATCATAATTAAATATAATCAATTTCTGCAAGCATACACTATGCCAAACAAAGGGAAAGTGCAAGTAGTTACAGTGCATCTATGGTGTATAAGGCAGATCGCAGATAGTGCAAATTCGAAATGCGTGTGCACCACGGTGACCTTGTTTCCCCACACAAAGACAGAGGAAAAAGAAGAAATAAATGTGTCCCTTCTCCAATTCTCACATGTTGGGATAGTTTCAGGTTTTTTTGTGAGGTTGAACTGGAGATTTTTCTGAGATGTAGGAACCCTGGTCTAGAGTCTGGGTCAAGTCATGAGATAGTCAGAATGTAATGAATCCCCATCTTGCACTAATCACACGGACAATCTGTAGGAGACTGGGAAAACTTTAGACTGGGAAAGACCGTAAAAAAACAGGATCACTTTTCCATACAAAAACTATTCTAGGAGTACCAGATGAACCCTCAACCCTAAATTCTGTCAAGTCAGTCAGTACTGCAAATTCAGTGTAGATTACGTTGTTGTACAAGTTTGTAGGAGTTGCATTAATATACGATGCATTTTTATTTTAAATGATGTTTGTATTTACTCTACACTCTAAAGACCCCCACTGTTATTGTTTAGTTTTTGTCCCATTAGTGTTGCGGTATTTCAGTGCTGTGTTTACTGAGCTCAAGCTCCAGTCTTTCACTGAAAGGTCATAATTTCCGACCTCCGACTAGGAAAAAATAAAGAAAATGACCTTAACTCTGAATTGAGGAGATCATACCTAGTTTCCGGGTAGGAATTCAGAGTTCAACAAGTGACATCAACTCAACATGGCTGCTCACAGCATCAGCAGTAAACACAAAATACCTTTAAATAAGTTATGCTGTATACAAGTATTTGCATTAGCTCAATCAAAGTACAGACAAACTCGCTTGTTAAATCTATAACACTGATTACAGTTCATTGTTCCGAGGAGGAAAACGTGCACCACTCATCAAAGTTAGCTGGCTAGTTTGTTGACAACAAAAGACTAACATTAATAAATGGGAACGTTGCAATTTCACTAACGAAAAAAATGACATTTCTCTGCACCATGTAGAATGAAGCAGCTGTAAATTTGTCTTATCTAGAAAAGCCTCTTAAAGGCTTAAATTTTCAAAGTAAAATCTCTCCTTAACCGAAATGTGGTTAAGTTAAATCAGTTAAGATGTGACTGAAGTTTGCTTTGCGCTATATTTATGAGCCTCATGTTGCTATAAAGTAAGGAGCAAGGAAAGCTCTTACCATTTAATCTGTTTAGCGCCCATGCTGGTGTAAGTGGCTATCCAACTGCGCTGCTCCTACTCATCCATGTCGGACCGGCTAGAAAACCGCTCACTAACATCCTTCTCACTCACGCTCTCTTCTTTAGGGTCCAGTCTGAGAGCCATCCATAGACTTACAGTAAACAGAGGCAGATGGGAGCAAAGGCTCACCAAGCCGTCCTTTGAGAAATCACTAAAGGACAAAGTATCATCTCAGAGAGAAAACCTCAAAAGTCCAAGCTAATACTGTGAAACAGTTAAAAGCTTTTGATGGTGTGATCCACAGATCTGCTGCTCCCGACGTGCCACATATGGAAATCCTATTTTGCTTCAATAACAGAGGAGCGAAGCTCTACTCTGTCACCAAGGCAGCTGCCTCCTGCCCCGTTCTCTCTTTCGGTGTGCCCATTTTTCTGTGAAATCTCTCTTCCACATTTTTATGACATACTGTCCACAGTCAGAGAGGTTGCCGAGAGCCACAGAACAAAGCCGGGTTCCTCCTGTTTATCTTTCTCACTCTGCCTTCCCTCGCTGAGATGTCAGACATAGCTTAACCCTCCACTGGTTCTGCTCCTCCTACCTCACCAGTCCCTCCCTCAAACTCTTCCCTCTCTCCCTCCCCTTCAGGTTCAGTGCATGGGTGAGGTGGCCAGGGGGAACAGCAGTGATTGGAATCGGCACAGAGTTAGCTCAAGAGGCTCTGCTCTGCACTGCTTACTGGAGGCCCCAACATACTTTTGGATCTTCTCGGAAGTGTGCACAAAATATCTCAGGGTATTACAGGGTTCTTATTATTTCCACAATTTAGACTTTGTTCCAAATTTATTTATTTTATTTTTTTTATGTAGGCTAATATTCCAAATGTTCTATATTGTTTTCTTGGTCATTTTAAAAGGTCATTAATGCCATAGTGAAACACAAAAACACGAAATATATCCATCAGGAACCTAAAGACAGAAACCTACAGGCAATACCTATAGACAACAAATATCTGTAATTTTTCCAAAATGAGAAAAAAAACACAACAAACTAATTTCTATACTTTTCCAGATCAGGAATTAAGTGCTGCTCAACTCAAAATCTTTTCCTGACGTTCCAGACCTGCACATGAACATGTATTAGTGTTACCATTTTTTTTCCCTCCTTGCGTGCAGCAGCTTTTAAAGCTCGTCAATTAGACAAGAACACTGACTACATGGACTTTAGGGTGAAACTATCTTGGCAATAGTTAATTATATTATATTATACTATACTACTTGGATATGTACAATATTCAAAAATATTATTGTGGCCATACAACATATGCCCAAAAAATTCGTTGACACCTGACGATCACAGCATCACATATGTGGGTCTTCCTCAAACTGTTGCCAGAAAGTTGGAAGCACTCAACATTCTAGGACGCCTTTGTGTGCTGTAACATTAAGATTATCCTTCGCTGGAACTAAAAAGCCCAAACCATTTTTGTTTGTCAAGTTTGGTGTGGAAGAAACCACGTGTCCTGCACAGAGCCCTGAACACCTTTGGGATGAATTGGAACGCCGACTGCACCCCTAGGACTCCTCACCCAAGATCAGCGCCTGACCTCACTAATGCTCTTGTAGCTAAATGAGCAAATCCCCATAGCCACGCGTCAAAATCTACATGAAAGCCTTCTCAAAAGTGTTTAGGCTGTTATACGTCAATGTTCAACAAGCTCATAACGTGCACTAGTCAGGTGTCCACAAACTTTTGGCCATATGGTGTACTGTTTGTGGACGATTTAGTGTTGCTTATCTTAGTCTGAGTTTCACTTTTGGATCTTACGAGTCATTATACCTTTTTCTCTCTGCATTATCCGGATGCCATTTTTCATACAGAGGCTCAAATTCTTGGGGCAGTTACATGTTGTTAAGGGGTTATGGCGCTCGAGCAGCAATTTGGACAGGCAGTGGTACTGTGGATCCTGAGACAAGAACTCATAATCTTTTGGTCACAGGTGCTAGTCTTTATCCACGGAGCTTTCACAGCTCAGGGAAAAGAAACAGAAGATTTCCACTTTTGGGTTAACCGCATTTGTCATCATGGTCTTTCCTGTCAGATCAGTTTGCCCACTCACACATCACTTTTTGCTTTCAAAAAGGAATAAACCTTCACGGAGTAGCGAGGGCTCGAGACAGAGCGGACGTCTCTCTGTGACTGACCCCCCGCTGCTGCACTCTCAATTTCTTGTTTGAATTGAATTTGCAGACTTTGTCTCAAACCTGGTTGTGTCTGTAGATAAAGCATTAATCGTCGGAGACTTTAATATTCATTTTGATAACCTGGAAGACCCTCTAAGATTAGCGGTTGTGTCCATCTTAGATTCAGTAGGGATTAATCAGAACGTAATCGGGCCTACTCATAATGGTGGTCACACTCTTGACCTCATACTAACATACGGACTAAGTATAGAAAATATTATCATTCTTCCGCAGACTGAAGTTGTCTCAGACCATTATCTTATCTCGTTCATAATACGAATTGATCATAATATTTCCACCTCGCCTCGCTACCGCGTAAAACGTACCTACACATCAGCTACTGCACCGAGCTTCATAAATAACCTCGCAGAAACATCAATTAGATTTGGATCACCGTCAGATCACATAGAACTCGATCAGGCGACTGAAAGCTTGGAGTCAACACTCCGCTACACGCTAGATAGAGTGGCTCCACTCAAAAGGAAAATAATTAGAGAAAAAAAATTAGCACCCTGGTATAACGATCAAACGCGAACCTTAAAACAGACAACTCGACAATTAGAACGTAAATGGCATCAAACCAAACTGGTGATATTTCAAACAGCATGGAAGGAGAGCCTACTGAAATATAGGAAATCTCTTGGCGATGCTAGAAAAATCTATTTCTCCGCCTTAATAGGAGACAACAAAAACAATTCTAGATTCCTTTTCAACACAGTAGCAAAATTAACTAGGAATAAAACCACTACAGAGAGAAACACTCAATCATTACATAGCAGTGAAGATTTCATGAAATTTTTCATCGATAAGGTTGAAAATATTAGACGTGAAATACAGGCCATTAAATTAAAACCGGACAGTACTGTAACAAACCCATTACATGACAATGTAGCAATATCAGATCAATGTTTAGAGTATTTTGCTTCGCTTAGAGAGACCGAACTAGCTACATTAATCTCTTCAGCCAATTCATCAACTTGCATACTAGATCCCGTACCTACATGTTTGTTTAAACAGATTTGTCCAGGAGTAATTGAACCACTTCTAAATATAATCAATTCTTCCCTAAGCACTGGCTATGTACCTAAATCACTTAAATTAGCAGTTATTAAACCCTTGATTAAAAAACCTGATCTTGACCCGTCTCAATTGTCCAGCTATAGACCAATATCAAATCTCCCCTTCATCTCTAAGATTTTAGAAAAGGTTGTAGCAAAGCAGTTATGCTCGTACTTAGATAGGAATAACATTCATGAAATGTATCAGTCAGGGTTTAGACCTCATCATAGCACAGAGACAGCATTAGTTAAAGTAGTAAATGACCTTCTACTGACCTACGATCAGGGTTGTGTCTCTCTGCTTGTGTTACTCGACCTTAGTGCAGCTTTTGATACTATAGATCACACTATTCTCCTTGATAGATTAGAAAATGTTGTTGGTATTAAGGGAACAGTCCTCTCCTGGCTCAGGTCTTATCTGACCGATCGTTATCAGTTCGTAGATGTAAATGGTGAATTCTCCATGCGTACTGAGGTTACTTTTGGAGTTCCACAGGGTTCTGTTTTAGGCCCACTGCTCTTTACTTTATATATGCTACCCCTAGGTCAAATTATTCGTAAACATGGAATTAGCTTCCACTGTTATGCTGATGATACACAGTTGTATGTTTCAGCGAAGCCAGAGGACAGACAGAAGCTTAGTAAAGCTGAGGATTGTGTAAAGGACATTAGACATTGGATGTTAACTAACTTCCTTCTACTTAATTCTGATAAAACAGAAATACTTTTATTAGGCCCACGTGTAGCTAGAAGTAATCTTTCTGATCACATGGTTACTCTGGATGGTCTTTCTGTTTCATCATGTGCAGCAGTTAAAGACCTTGGAGTGATTATTGACTCCAGCCTATCATTTGATGCTCATGTAGATAATATTACTAGGATAGCCTTCTTTCATCTCAGAAATATTTCTAAAATAAGAAACATATTGTCACTACATGATGCGGAAATACTAGTTCATGCATTCGTCACCTCTAGATTAGATTACTGTAATGCCTTACTGTCTGGATGTTCCAGTAGGAATATAAATAAGCTCCAGTTAGTCCAGAATGCAGCTGCTAGAGTCCTAACTAGAACTAGAAGGTACGGCCATATCACACCGATATTATCAATACTGCATTGGCTCCCAGTAAAATCTCGCATTAACTATAAAATACTTTTATTAACCTATAAAGCACTAAATGGTCTCGCGCCACAATATCTAAGCGACCTTTTGGTTTTATATAATCCGCCACGCCTACTTAGATCAAAAGATGCAGGCTATTTGACGGTACCTCGAATAGTGAAGGCTACAGCAGGGGGAAGAGCTTTCTCTTATAGAGCCCCACAGTTATGGAACAGTCTTCCTATTAGTGTTCGGGACTCAGACACAGTCTCAGTGTTTAAGTCTAGGCTTAAAACGTATTTGTTTACTCAAGCCTACCCTGACTAGATTCTGTTCTACTACTTCGCAGTTATAATAATCTTTTTTCTCCCTCTCTCCTTTCGCCGAGCCCCACATGAATTTATGGAGATACTAGAGATCCAGATCCTTTCTGCCGCTGGATGGAGCTCAAATCTTCTCTAATTCCAGACTGCTGGGACTACGGCTGCTCCTAAGGCCATACAGACTTCATATAAATCCATAATGAACTTTTTCACACTATCTGTTGTTACCCAGATGAGGATGGGTTCCCTTCTGAGTCGGGTTCCTCTCAAGGTTTCTTCCTCTTAAAACATCTTAGGGAGTTTTTCCTTGCCACCGTCGCCACTCAGTGGCTTGCTCAGTTGGGATAAATTCGCACCTTTAATATCTGTATACCATGTTGATATTTCTGTAAAGCTGCTTTGAGACAATGTCTATTGTAAAAAGCGCTATACAAATAAAATTGAATTGAATTGAATTGTTTAGTATGTGCTTGTATAGCCTCTGGCCTTTCTTATGGAATAAAGCTCTTAAGAGATGTCCTACTTGTACATAGCTCATAATTATATCAAGCTCCAAGACGAAGATGATCACCGTGTTCTCACTGACATGGTGTGAGGCTGGTGAGAAAGCAACTGTCTATAGCTGCTATAATGTAAGAGAAAACAGGAACATGTTTCATGGAGGCTCCAGAATATTAAATATAAGTAATAAATGGGTCAAAAGTACAACACGATGTTAGCCTTGGCAAATTGCTGCAGTATAATAAAACACTTCAGGAAAAGAATCCTGCCATTAATTATTTTTCTATAACAGCATGAGGGTTTTATTCCTTACTTGAGACTTGCATTTGCTTATAAGTGAATCTTCTTGACTCCTCTATTAAAGAAAAACCTTTACAATAATCCTAACTTAGAGAGAATGAAAAAAAAGACAAGCATAAGATAGCAGAAGCATAACGGAATGTGTTTGGTATTTATTTATTAATTCACTTTAATAGGTATGTATCCGACATTCAGAACATCTATAGAGAAGCAGCCTCACACTACTCCTGACTAATCAGCTGCTTCTGACAGCTAGGAGGAGAATGAAGAGCTTTTGACAGCAGGTGCTGGAGGGTGTGAGTCAGAGCTTCGAACAACAAACAGAGGCAGTGAGCCGATCTGACGCCGAGTAAAATGAAGGGAGTATGCAGAATGCCACTATTGTTCTCAGTTCTCAGACGCAGAGAGCTGGCCGTGCCAACGAGCCATCGGGTGTAACCTTTAACCCCTACGCATCTGTGTTCATCTCGTGCCTGGGTGAAGAAGCACCTCACCAGATGCTGCTCCGAAACACATGAACAGGTTTCAACATGAGAGAGCATGAGACCTAAGCAAGCTGCATGAAGAGTGCCTTAATGTTTACATTCTTTTGCTATTTGGCACACCTCTGCCTCCTGGTACTGTCAAAAGATTGTCTTCTGGAGCAGGTTGTTTCTGAAAATCGGATATCGTGAAGAGTAACAATGCATCTATACTGCTAACGTTCAACTGCCACTGGAGCACATGGCCTTACCTTGGGTCTCCTGTCTCTGTGTCGTCCACACCGGCTCCTCCCTGTCCCTCATACTGCTGGACCAAAGCCCGCACACTCCAGCATGGGTTCTCAATCTCTTCATCAGCACTGGAGCTTTGCCTGAGGGGTGTTAAGCGTGAGTGGCAATCAGCCTGGAGGACTTTCTAATCAGTGAGACTTTAAAGCCATACAAGAGGGTTTAGAGGGCTGTATTTCAACTGAACATCTCCCTTGGCTAAAAAAACAGATTTAATCTTAATAGGAATTCCATCAAGTTTGAATTTTATAAATTATTTTCTTTTGGAGAAGTAATTCAAAGTAAGTCAAGAAAAATGGATAATTCTAGAGAAAATTAGATCAACTTTACAGGGTGTGATAGGAACTTGGAATCATGTCAAAATAGCTGCTTCTTATCCAAATTAAATGTTCTGGTATCTCTTGGATTTGTGTATTTAATAATACCAAAATGGTGGTGAATTTTTTGAGGAATAAAAGACAACGCAGTGACAATGCTGTTACATGAAAATAGCCAACGACACGGATGTGTGATGCAACTGGAGATCGACCGATAATCGGTTTTACCGATATTTTCCCCGATATTTAAAGATTTTTTCCATAATCGGATACGGTTGTGTAATATCGGATCCACCGAAAAATGGCCATCTTGTGGGCGTTTTGAGAATTGCATGCAGGACCACAATCACAGCACTGATTCTAAGGAGAGACGGGTCAACAACGGTGCGCACAGGTAACGTATACTTGCTTTGCTTTGCGCACAGGTAACGTATACTTGCTTTGCTTTAATGAACAAACTTTATTTAGCATAACAGACATTAATTAACAAATTACATGTCTTACATAAATGCCCGATATGTAGTTTAAGCAGCTTGGTGTTAAGAAATAGAGACGAACTCACGTTATCTGTTTACCTCATCAAAGCTTTTATTTTTTAAAAAGACACTTTAGTAACAGCGCACTTTTTATTTTATTTTTTGCACTCTTTCAGACCCCTTTATTTACTGGTGTTTAAATAAGAGTTTTTTGTGTATTATCTTGTACGCAAGGAGTTAGTGACATTGACAAAATTCCTATAAATAAAGCGGTTTGTTCAGTTCAGTGGTGTTATCATTGGGTCAAAAACAAAAGTAAAACAATAAATAAATATTGGTTCTGCACGTCGGTTATCGGACACATAAACATGCAAATGATCAGTACCGGTAATAAAAAATAAAAAAATCAATATCGGTCGATCTCTAGATGCAACCTGACGTTAAGTGGAGATACTTTTACATCCCTGAAGTTGATGTGTGGGATTTATTCCTCTTGTATCGAAGCAATTTGCCAACAATTACAATTTAACAAAACATTTATGAATAAACAACAGGTCTGCTTTAAAACGCACGTTTCAACTGTTTATACAGGGTGTCCTGAATGCCTCCATACATAGGGGATATGAACACTTTTTTAGCAAAATGTCTTCTAAAATGTAGTTTTTGTTATTTATATATTTTCTTAGACAGCGTTTAAGAACGCCTTTGACTAAAGAACAAATTGAACTCATTCTCATGGCTGGATCGGGAAGCTGTCACAAGGTTACGATGGACCACACACACACACACACACACACTCACACACAAGACACTGCTGCCAAACTTACTAACAAATTCAAAAGGAATGGAAGTGTTGCGGACCGACTGAAACGTGCACGTCCACGGCCATCTACTGTCAAAGGGACAACCGCCGTGGTGCTGGAAAACATAGTCCCTTATGTATGGAGACTTTTGAGACACCCTGTACTTACATTTAATGCTGAGGGTTTGACTACGAAACAAGTTAGTCCCTGTTCTCCCTTATAGCATCCATACAGTTATTCTCGCACCAGTCTCTGCTTTTTCTTCCTCTCTTAATGTTAATAAGATGACAGGTTGTGGTCTCTTCTTTTCTCGAAAAAATTCACAAACAAATAAACTGAACTAGTAATTGTTGAGTAGCGGCCACAATAGTGTACACTTGAGTATCGTCCGTGCGATATCTCTTTTTGACCTTCAATCTTCATCTCTAACCGCCAACTACTAGTTGCATGAAATTTAAAACATCCTGCACTCACTTTTGTGCTGGATCCAGTCCTGATGCAGAGTTCTACTATTGTCTATATTAAAGGCATGAGAATCTGTCATGGTTTCAATGGAGGAACATGAACTGTAGCAAGAATGAAAATGATGTATCCAGAAAATACTAGTTTATGAAAAAAAACATATTGTGGGCAAAAACTTGATGGCAAAACAGATTTTAATGCATCACTCAATGTTTTCGTCTATATTTCATAACTATAATTATACAACAGTTAGTTCTGGTCCACTATGTGATCGATTGAGCGATGTTCCGAGATTACTTATACTTAGTATAACCTGGGATGAGATATTTCACTGTGTGTAATCAATCCGCTCATCGCTGTTCGCCTAATAAAATTCCACTTCAGAGTTCAAAACGGTTATTACAGTAGAGTTAGCGACATCATCAGTGGACACGACAAAGAATCATTTTCAGGAATTTGACTTAGGACGTAAAATATGAAAGCTGGTTAGATGAAGATGAAATGGAAGAAGGGATGCCAATTTCATCCGAAGCACCTCAATGGGAATGTACAAAATGACGTGAGCTAGCTAGCCAGCTACCTGACGGGCTATAAAATGTGGCTCCTTCGGGATCTATTTCCGCTACTGGAGCGAAAAAACAAACAAACAAACAAACAAACAGAACATTTAGACATATCACGTCAGAAATGTCACTTACTCAATATTACTTTCTTGTTTATAGAACTGTCGCATAAAAGCAACATCACACATGCAATCATGAGGTTATAGCGAATATCGGTACGGCTGTGATATATCGGCACGTGCTAATGTTCAGTATAACCGCACTCTTGCTTGTGTGATATTGCTTTAATAACTTTCGGTGAGTTCACTTTTAAAGAATTTAAACACTTCTGTCCCTTTGGTCCTATCAGGAACATGAAATGTCTGCCATAGCATGTCCCAGCTTGTTTACAGAATTTAAAAAAGATGCTAATTAAACTTAGGAATTAAGTATATGTATGTGTGTGGCTGTGCTCCTTTAATAATAGAGCTGCAGTATACACTGAAAAGCAGAAGAGGGCAACACTGTACACAGCAACAGCTCCTCTTACAGTGAGAGAGAGAATCCATTCTCCATCCTCTTTATCATGTTAACCCCCTGAGCATTAAGTCACTGAGCGCCAGTATTTATACACTCACTCTCTTTACACAAGTATATGTAGAGAATAAAATATCTTTCTGTTACAGAAATGTGGCTATAACGTGTGCTGTGACTTTTACTGACTGCAAATATATTACTGCAATGAGTCATCACGATTTATTATTTAAAATGATGATAATCGGTTTACTTAATGCCAATAAAAGACAAAAGAAAAACACAAACACAATGGAACTACATGAACCAAAAGGTTATAAATCATGTATCTTTATCAATTGTCTCAAAAGAACAGTGAATAAAGGCTGACCTGTGCCAGTCCTGTCTGAGCTGATGAACGCTGCGCCCTGAGCGAGACGCATCGTTCCGGGCAGCTGCTAGAGCCGCTGCTGCGTTCTGGGCCATGGCCATAGTGGAATGAGGTCTGTGGTTGGCTGAGGAGGCGGTCGAGTTTCTACCCGAAGCAGCTCCTGCCCTGTGATTGGCTGAGGCAGAAGGCTTAAAATGTGCTGCTAGAGCCAGGATGAGCCTCATGGCAGATTTGAGGTTCCCTTCCACGATGTCTGTGAGAAGCGAGAGCAGAGATAAACAGGAAGGCTGTATTTCGTGGTGGGTTTAAACGTGTACAGAAGCTAGTCTACATGCGAGTGACTCAGAAACTCACCTCTGGCAGACGTCTGGGGCATGCGTATCCGCTTGGAGGACACAAACTGCAAAACCTTCTCCACATTTTCTCTCTTCTCTTGGTTGTCCTTTGGTGAGTAGTGAATACCCTCCAGGAGCTCGCCAGCTACCACACAACAAAATAAAAGCTATGTGAATAATAATATACTTAGATAATAAAATTGTCCTATATACTTTGATAGCATGATTAACAGCGATAGCATGCCATGGGAAGAAGGTTTATGGACATTAAAACAATAACAGCAGAATCATTAAAATAATAATAATAGTGGACACCAGGAACAGTTTAATCTTATTTGGCTATATAAACTGATACTCAGGTTTACACCAAATAAAGAATAAACCACTTTGCGGTATGCTCTTAGAGGAAAATGAATAATGTGGTGGCGTGAAATGGAGTTACTGTTCCCACCTTGATCATTTTCCCAAAACAGCATGGGGAGAACATGCAAACTCCACACACACACACACACACACACACACACACACACACACACACACACACACACACACACACACACAACCCTGGAGGTGTGAGGCAAACGTGCTAACCACTAAGCCACCGTGCCTGTTTATTATTATTATTATGCTTTCATTACACGTAAAATCTGCCATACAAGTCCCAGTGCACTTATAGTCCCCACATAGAAATGATAACATAAAGGAATAAACAGAATAACCAAGTTAGGAAAAATGCAATATGTCCAGCTCCATCTTTGTATCACACAGGAAAACAAGATTACGCTGGAATTAGGAAAAAAACCCAAAAAACAAACATTTCTTACATATAGACAATGCTGAATACATATTATATATTCAGAGTACCTGTGAAATAACCTGAGTGTATTTATGGTATAACCCAAGTGTATTTGAGTGCATTTATGGTATAACCTGAGTGTATTTATGGTATAACCTGAGTGTATTTATGGTATAACCCGAGTGTATTTATGGTATAACCCGAGTGTATTTGAGTGTATTTATGGTATAACCTGAGTGTATTTATGGTATAACCTGAGTGTACTTATGGTATAACCCGAGTGTATTTGAGTGTATTTATGGTATAACCTGAGTGTATTTGAGTGTATTTATGGTATAACCTGAGTGTATTTATGGTATAACCTGAGTGTATTAGAGTGTATTTATGGAAAGACACCAGGTCTTTCCATAAAGGTTTAGTGTGTGTTTGTTTATGAGGAAAAAAGTGAGACGCCATCCATTTTCAAAACCTTTTTAGAAATATTTAGAAATTGTGATTAAATCATATAAATTATTAATTCTACACATTTTAGAATTCTTTTAATTATTAATTAATGTTAAAAAATTTATATATATATATATATATATATATATATATATATATATATATATATATATATATATATATATATACATATATACACACACACACACACACACACACACACAAATAACTTTATAAAAATATTTAAAAAAGCACTTTTAATTAAAGGTTAATTGATGGTTCTAATCAAGGATTTTTGTAGCTACAGAACCACAGAGCACAGTGTGTTAGTTTAAAAAAAATGAGAAATAATTACTGTATGAGGATGGAGAGTGCAGAAGTACTATAAGTTTGCCATTACCTAATGTAGTACTGTAAGGAAACGACCCCATATCATAAAACATATAGTCAGAAAAGAATATAGATATCAGAAAAGAAATGCAGTTACTTTCAATATGTCAGGTCAGAGAAAGAATTGTACAGGTAATAGCTTGACATTTATGACTCCATCTTCTTACCCACTATCTCAATGAGGTGTGCGAGCACCACACCGTCTCGGAGATCCTGCCGCAGATCGCTTACGGGCTTCAGACCGGGCTTCTTCCTCAGCTGAGCATTCACCCACGACACATACGCCACCAGTTGTTGCTGAAAATATAACGCTCGGTTATACGACCCATGCTAGCAATAGCACGCACATTACATTACATAATATTACAACAGCAAGGTCTGGTGCATAAATTAGCTTTAGCACTGGACTTAATCAATTCAAACTGTAGAATAAAACAAATGAACGAAATGTACGTGAGAAATGTAATTTAGAGCACGATGCTACGACACAGCTTACATTCTCAGACACACCCATAAACAAAAGAGCAGTGTCAGTTACAGATTGGTGTCATTTCAACAGTCTGGGTTAACACCACACAAAACTGAGAGCACTAAACAACAGAGCTGAATAGTGACGGTGCATTTTAAAAGCTGGGAAATCTCTCTTCTAAGTAGCATCTCTATAGACTTACAAAAAAGTGTTTAAAGTGTTGAAACAGAACAACCAGTTACAGATGAACTTTTATAAAAAATAAAAAAAAAGTTAAAAAAGGGCACCAATCATTTTCTCTCCACTCTCAACTTGTTTTTACAAACGTTTATCTCCCTATGTTCTCGAACACTGCTACTGATGTATATTTCCGTCTTTTGTATTACATCACGGTTTTGTGTACATTATGTACACCCCCATTTGGAAAAAGTTGGGACAGTATGGAAACTACAAATTCAATTCACCCTGTACTATATTAAAAACACATTATTAACACATTATTTGATGTTTTACTTTGAGAATTTAATTTATTATTTAAAAAAAATATATACACTCATTTCAAATCTGATGACTGCAACACCCTCCAAAAAAGTTGGGACAGTCACATTTTCTTTTAATAACACTTATTAAGCGTTTGGGCGCTGAGTGAAGACATTAGCTGGTTAAGTTTAGCAAGCAGAATTTTCCCCCATTCATCCATTATGCATTTCTTCAGCTGCGCAAATGTACAGGGCCTTCGTTGCCTTATTTTGCATTTTATAATGTGCCACACATTCTCAATCAGAGACTGCAGGCAGGCCATGCTAGCACCTGCACTCTCTGAATGTGCTTGTAATCTGGGCAGAATGTGGTTTGGCGTTGTCCTGCTCTGTATGGCAGCATATGTTGCTCCAAAACGTGTATGTATCTTTCGGCATTAAACGTGCCCTCACAGATGTGCAAGTTACCCATGCCATGGGTACTGACACACCCCCATACCATGACAGATGCTGGCTTTTGGACCTGACGCTAACAACTTGGATGGTCCTTTTCCTGTTTGGCCCGGAGAACACGACGGCTGTTTTGTCCAAAAACTATCTGAAATGTTGACTCGCCGGACCACAAAACATAATTCCACCGTGCTACTGTCCATCTCAGATGAGACCGAGCCCAGAGAAGTCGGCAGCGCTTCTAGACAGTGTTGATGTATGGCTTCTGCTTTGCATAGTAAAGCCTTAACTTTCATCTGTGGATGCAGCGGAGAATGGTGTTGACTATTAAAGGTTTACCAAAGTATTCCCGAGCCCATGTCAGGATATCCATTGTAGATTCATGACTGTTTTTAAGACCGTGACATCTGAGGGATCGGAGATCATGCTCATTCAGAAGTGGTTTTCGGCCTTGCCCTTTACACACTGAGATTTGACAGGATTCCTTGAATCTTTTAATGATACTGTGCACTGTAGAAGGTGAAATGCCCAAAATCCTACCGATTCCTCTTTGGGGAATGTTGTTCTCAAAATTATTCCCTAATGCATCTGTTGGCAGATTGGCGAGCCTCGACCCATCATTGCTCTTGAAGGACTAGACCTTTTTTGGAGGCTCCTTATATACTATGATTAGACGATTGCCTCATTGGCACCCTGTCCAGGGTGTACCCTGCCTTGAGCCCGATGCTCCCTGGGATAGGCTCCAGGTTTCCCCGTGACCCTGAAAAGGATAAGCGGCATAGAAGATGGATGGATGGATGGATGGAGACGATTGCCTCACCTGTTTCACATCACCTTCTTATTTCAACTCGTCACATTGCTATTAGTCCTAAATTTCCCCGTCCAAACTTTTTTGGAATGTCTTGCATGCATCAATTTCAAATGAAACATTTACCTTCAAAAAACTATGCCAGTGATTAGGTAAAACATCAAATACCTTGTCTTTATACGTTTTTTGTTTAAATACAAGTCAAAGTATATTTACAAATCACTCCTCTTGGTTCATTTTCTGTACTGTCCCAACTTTTTCGGAATTGGGGTTGTAAGAATAAAAGACTTACAGGAAAATAATCAACAATGGGGTGGTCTGATACGGAGCAGAGTAAAAGTTGCCACCCTGAAATTGATTGTTTTCCTATAACAGCATGTCCCAAAGTGTTTTATTCCTCTTATACCAGAGCAATTTCTCAATTATTACAATTTCTTATTTATATTTACATATCATGGCTGACCCTGCACTCTGACCCCAACCTCCTAACATGCTGGGATATGCGAAGAAAAAAGAATTTCACTGTTCTGTAATGTGTATGTGACCAATAAAGACTCATTATCGTTCATAAATGCTCAGACCTAATGGTAAATGGATGGATTACAGATCACTGACAATCCAATACGATTAATACAATTAACATTTTTACTTCCAGAACCACAGTTTAAGCATCATTTATTCTATTCATCATAAAACTTTAACGAGTACAAAAGTACCTATGGAAGCCATCCATTAACATATCCAGGGAAAGTTAAATGAACACAATTTTTTACGTCGGTGAAGCTTTGGACTGAGGCCTCAGGACTCATGGCCTGTGATTCCCAGAAATCCCTCTCCTTTCACTCAGGCCTGAATCGAAAGTGCAGATTAGTCCACCTTGCATTTCCACTGTCTCGTCACAAAATGAAGGCTTGGCTCTTGTTTCCTCTGCAGCCAGTACACAAACGACTGCACAGACAGTACATTCATACCCTTTCAGGAATGGCATGCCCCAATAAGCACTGCTGTCATGTCACGCCTCCTGGCAACATGATGACATTTTGAATAAAGTTTCGGTTTTCAAAGTGCTAGAAGTCAAGAATGCGTTATTATTCAGAGGAAAAATGGGTCAGAGATGCAATGCTACAGTTTGGTTGTTTACACACATTTAAACATTATTAGAAGGGCTGATCCTTCTGTATGAGGTATAAGTAGGGCTGTACAATTATGGCCAAAATGATAATCCCGATTATTTTGATCAATATTGAGATCTCAATTATTTATCACGATTATTAATTGATTTTAGTGACAACATATTTTTATTGCACTTTCACATTTATTAAGTTTTCTCATGCCACAATATAACGCACAAGTAGGCATGAGAAAACTTGAGCTGGTCAATTATGACAAAATTTAGCAACATAGTGTGAGCCATGACAAATTAATTTACCTTCTGATAAACTAAATTTAATATTTTCAGTTAATTTTACAGACTGTATGCAAAAAACAATTGTTAACCTGTTCCACCTTGTAAACAAATACAATAAACATCGATGTTCAGTCTTTGAAGTCTGCTCCTCTTAAATATATTTAAAGCTACTCTATTAGACATTTTTCACCGCCATGATTCTGGGCTGGAGTCAGTTCTCGACCCGCTCTGTGTATATTGTGTATATATCTGAATAATCTCATATAGGATGTGATTGGGTGAGCTCATTTACCCGTCAGATGCAAAGCGCTTTAGTTTAATGGTGTTCATTACTGATGCGCCGATCAGGATTTTTACAGCCGAAACCGATCCAGATACCAATCTTTTTTTTTTGTTTAAGCTTTAATCAGGAGGTCTGTCATAAACAATTAAATGTAAGCTCTCTGCTCATGGTCACTGTTAATTGAGTTAAAATAATAGCAATGAGATACTGTTGGTTAACTGATAAATAAACAAACAAGCATAACATTTATTTTTAAATATCTTAAACAATAAAGAGTCCTAATTAAAAGTAGACTAACACAAAAATGATCATATTAGGAAAAAGGCTAATGGCTTCCTAAGGAAATATTTAATTTAATTATTTAATTTATCATTTTATTAAGTTATTATAATATCTATTTTTTTATATTAAATGATTTATTTATAACCAAGCATATTTTCTGTCTTTACAGTTTAGTAGTTTTATTTTTGTTTGTTTATCAGTTTTAGATTGGTTCCCCAGTACCAGTCTGCTGATAATATGTTTTTGGGGGATTAAATCAAAACATGGAAACAGGAGTTGACTTTTCTAGTGATATCTGGCAACCCTGAGTTTAAATGAAGTAAATTAGAGTTAGTGAATGGAAAGCGGCAGTGTACTGTATGTTTACATACTGAACAGTTGCTACTCTTGATTATGATTGGTGAGGAATTTTTTAATAAAGAAGTTTGAATTAAACCCACCTTGTAGCGTTAGCATTATTATTAATTTACTCCGCGCGTAGCCACTGTGTCTACACGAGCAGATGCAGGTCATTTTGCGGGATCAATAAAAGATGGCGGTTGTGAGATTGGGAAGTTGAAGCAGATGATGTACAGAGTTACTTGTCATCATAATGGCTTCTCTGCAGTATTTCCACACTTGTTCGGTTAACTGAGGAGATGAAAAGCAGTGTGAAAGTAACTGTAGCTTACAACAACTCCGAACAGGGTCACTCACACCGGTGTGAATAAATATTTATTCATGGTCGCACAAAATACTTTTCAGTCACAAATGCGAGTGAAATGGTCGCACTGTACAGCCCTGAGTTTATCTGCAATGTTTTTTCCCGTTCAGCGTGATGATGTTTAATGTCCCCGACAACCTCTGTATTGCTATTTAGCATCGTGTGAATTTCATGATTTCTCCTCGCGCAAAGTGCTGGAGCTCGAAGCGAAGCTGGCAGCTCAAGGGCTAAAATGCTAACTCCGTTTCGGGGTTTTGACACTACAAAATGACGTCATCCCTGTGCCGCTCTATGGTGATTGGCTGTAAGTTTAGGAAGCGCTTGATTTGATCTGCAGCAGAGTTTTCTATTAGCGGAGAACGAACTTTAAGCATTAATATCGCAGTCGATCATGTTCATTTAATCGTGGGCAGTCAAAATCGTAACCGCGATCGATATTCGATTAATTGTGCAACCCTAGGTATAAGTAATACCGACAACAAAATGCGATAAACATGCTGACAGACCAGGCTGAGAATCCAAGCCCAGTTCACAATCATTTTAGACAGAACGACTTATAAAAAGATTATGTTCATATTATAGATGACTCAATCACACCTCTGATGTTTTGCATAACTTGCAGAGAGTCAGCTTGGTTACTGAGGAGGAGTCAGTATGGCATCAGTACTGGGTATTAGTCGATACACTCGATGATTGCCATCATATCTATCCATTTTCCATACCGCTTATCCTAAACAGGGTCACGGGGGAACCTGGAGCCTATCCCGGGGAACTCGGGGCACAAGGCAAGGGAAAACCCTGGACATCGCGGGGCACAATCGCACACGCACACAAACACTATGGACAATTTTGGAATGCCAATCAGACTACAACCCATATCTTTGGACCAGGGGGAAGAAACCGGAGGAAACCCCGAAGCACAGGGAGAACACGCAAATTCCGTGCACATAGGGCGGAGGCAAGATTCGAACCCCCAAACCGAGGCAATCGTGCTGACCAATAAGCCACCATGCCTGTTCTGCCTGTTGCATCCCTATGTAGGGAGTGAAATGACTTGTTTTAAGCAGTAAATTCACCAGGCTGTATTACACATGACTGCAACAAAAGATTTCTTTTACAAAGTTAGAATTTTTTTTTTTTACAGGAAAAACGATAGTTGGAATGAATTTTGTGCAGACACTGTATGAGAAAAGGTGTCTCACGAGACATGCGTACTAACAGTACAAATTCTTAGCATGCAACATGAGGAGATTTAAGCCCAAAGTATGCGTCAATGTTTACATGTAAGCTAGGAACAGCGTACAGTACGCGTGATGCAAATTTCATCAACAGCAGAGTACGCGCACCGCCAGACTGTTCTAACCGTACGCTGTTCCTAGCATCGCACATGTAAACGTGCTGAAGTTGTCTGTGAGGAGATGTTTATTATTAGCATTTATAAAATGAGTCTACAGTGTTGGTGCTATGTAACAATCAGAGGTGAAGCTGTCATTTTTCTGACATGCTGGAGGACTTTACGATTTCTGCGCAACAGGACATTTCTGTCCAATAGGACGATTTCTGCGCAACAAATGTTTTCCATGGTACATTCCACACCATTAAACATACCTATAAATGGATATAACGTTGCTGAATGACATTTATTATTTAATAAGTTATAAGCAGCAAACTGCTGCGGTACAAGAGGAATAAAACACTTCATGCCTCCCCATTGGTGTTCCTTACTCAGAGGGAAAAGTCCACAACTGAATTGCAGCGTATTCAGTCCTGACAGCCTCTACCGTACAGCGATGAATAATAAAGCGAGGCAAAGTTTAAAAAGAAAAGCAATCCTGTACTCCTTTGGAGTTTTTCCCATGCAAACAGATATTATAATGTGAAATATTTTAACAGCCACACAAAAAACCAGTGCTAATATTTGGCATATGTTGGGCTGGTGAGAACAAAGACTGCCTTGTCTGGAGCATATCTGTCTCTCTAAAAACTCAGAGTGGTCCAGACCGGCTGCCTTCTCGAGAGAGGATGCTGAACACAGGGAGCATTCACAACACCGAGGCAGTGTTAGCTGCTGACCATGCTGGACAGCCAGAACGTATTGCTATCTCGGTGCAGCCAGGCGTGACGCTAAGCATGCGGTCTGTTCTCGCAGTGACCAAGCAGACTGAGAACCTCACTGCAGCGTCACTCCTTCCTGCACGTTCCTGTTTCTATAGCACAAGGGCAGCTGGGAACCAGAACCAAATCACTGGACTGCTTTATGGTTACACAGAAGGACAGCTGGTAGAAAAGACACAGCATAACAGGTGCTGGACGGATCTTGTAAATTTGTAAATGCCCCATTATTGGGGAAAACTGCACAGAGCTGTAATGCATTTCTCACACTACTAGACTAGAAACTGAATTCTAGTCTAGTAATTAATGTATATAAATCCTGCCAGTCAACTCATGTAAACACATTTCTATATAAGGAAGTAACTATCTAGCCTTCTTTTTTTTTTTTTTTTTTTACATAAATTAAAAAAAAAAAGAATTTATCTAATTTTTTAAACTGCTATTATAGCAAACAATTCAATATAGCCAATATGGTCAGGATGAGTGATATTTTACAGAATGTAAATGGTTTTAATTATAAATGCACCAAATGTTTTTAAGTGATCAGTGCTTTGAGTATTACCTAGTACATGATACTGCTTATAATTTAATTATACTGAATATAATATAAGAGAGGAGTCTTTCAGCTAAGCATGAGACAGGGAAATAATCCTAACTAAACTATAAGTACAAGAAATAATAAACATATAAGGCTGTGGATCGGATAGGATTGTACTCGTTACTGATCTGAAACTGACATTTTTACATTAATACTCGCAAACACTGTTAAAGAACATTGCGAAACGGACTATCAAATAATCATATAACAAGTATCAACAAGTCAATTATGACTATATACTGTACCAGATATGGTCTTGTACTTGTGTCCGTTTCTCATTATATAACCTGAAGGAGTTGTCTGATTGTTTGGAGGTTGAGGGTGAGCAGATAGGAAGGTCAAAGGACAAAAGAGAGAGAATGATAATTCATTCGCATTAACATGCAAGACAACGCCATTAAGAGGCTTACACTAAACTGGACACAGCCAAAACTTTTTGGACACCTGACCATCACACCCAAATGTGCTTTTGGAACATCTCATACCAGATTTGGTCCCCTCTTCTGGGAGTCCACTCTTCTGGAAAGACTTTCCACTAGATTTCGGTGCATAGCTGTAGGGATGTATGTCCATTCAGCCACAAGAGCATTAGTGAGGTCAGGTACTGATGTTGGGCTCGGAGGACTGGGTGCAGTCAGTGTTACAGTTCATCCTAAAGGTGTTCAGTGGGGTTGAGGTCAGGGCTCTGTGCAGGCCACTCAAGTTCTTCCACAACAACTTTGGCACACCACGTCTTCGTGGAGCTCGCTTTATGGACAAGGGCATTGTCATGCTGAAACAGGTTTGGGCCTCTTAGTTCCAGTGAAGGGAAACAGTATACAAAAACATTCTGCACAATTGTGTGCTTCCAACTTCATGGCAACAGTTTAAGGAAGAGCCACATATGAGCGTGATGGTCAGGTGTTCAAGTCCATCTCACACCAGACACAATACTGTACGCAAGCCTGCTCCGTTCTTCGTTTTACATACTGCCCGATGCTCTCTCATGGAACGTTCATTTCCATTCATGTGTTTTCTTTTACTAACTAAATATAACATGCAAGCATTATACGTTACTGTCCTTCATAATGAACGATAATACTGATTACAATGAACAAAATGAACATTCTGGCAGTTAGAACTTTCACGACGCCAAAGCACACACTGTTATAGCAGGGCTACAGGCTGGAATATTGTGCAGCAATAATCTAATTATTGACCTTATTCGGAATAAAACAATATCCTGATTAAGGTGTTTACATGAGTTGCTTTTAGAATATTCCTTTCATGTTCCCGTGAATGGAACATGTTATAGAACATAGATCGATTAACGGCATGTGTCATTACATCCCCATGCCACGCCGTCCGACGTTCCCTCCAGAATTTCACGTATCAACATACAGTTCATTTTCGTTATGGTACCGTATACAGTTTTGGGTGTTTCATTTTTAATTTTACGAAACCTTCAAGTGCAGTTAATTATTCGTTATGCTGTACATGCAAATAGACGACTGCTTGAAGCCATGGGTTGCGTCCAAAACTGCATACTTAGTATGTATGCACGTATTTCACCTACTATATAGCAGGTAAATACGCGGTTTCAGACGCAGCCGTGCTCTCTTGCTTGCCGTCAAACGGTTGAGCACTGCCACGTGTGTATGTGTCCGGTCGTAAAATGCGGTGAAAACTCCCACACGATGTTAAGAGTGTGATTAAGGTGTTTACATGTCTATGATGCACTTCGATAATGTGACTAAAACAGGAATACTCCACATGTCTTACTTCGATTTGTGTTTACTTTGTATTTGTGTTTTAGCCGGATTAAGGTAATCAATAATCGCTGTTAATAATCAGCATATCACAGTATTGTCTTAATCAGGTTAATATTGGATTATTGTTGTCCATGTAAACATACTGATTGAGTAGCTTTTAACATTTGTGTCGGACATTTCTGTTGATAATCTCTCAATATTACATCTGTTAAAAATAAACATTTCTTCCCTCTTCTAGCAGTTCACCAAATATCCGTTTATTAACTTTTACAGATATTTGAATATTAAAAGGCATATGTCTAATCACTATTGAAGACCTCTGCGCTTTGTGGGCAATGCATCCCAAATTACCGATACTATTGCCCGAATAGTCAGCCATAATATGAAGCAAGAAGTAGAGTAAACTATTGTTTTCACTTACTATCAAGTACAGTATTGTGAAATTTGGTGTGCTGCCAACTTCGTTACAATAATAATAGTACAATTGCTTAGGACCAATCATTAGTCTGCACTGTTACCACCACCACCCATGTGACCATGTTCGGTCTTTTTATTATCCTGGCAAGAAGTGGTAACCAGACTCAGCATGGCTCACATGGGAAAATAATGGAAATAATGACAAAATGCGTGCTCATGGGTATGTCGCGCTACTGTACCACACTGTTTATGTGCAACATTAAAGGTCAACGTCACGTGATGTAGATGAACTCTAGTCAGCATTCAGGTTAATATCGAGCCGATAAACAGACTCAGTATCGCATCGGTACATCTCTAAAGCAAACCACTCTCACACATGGAGATGGAGATAAGCCGTTCACATCACCTCAGTTGTATAAACATGATATAACGCTAGCTTTAGTTCACTTCCTCGTCAATCTAAAGTCGATAGCTAAGTTTGGAGAGTGTTATGTATTTATCCTGCTACGCAAACAACTCCTCAAGGTTTGATTATGCGGAAGCGCGGACAAATACTCAAAGTTTTTTGCTTTGGCTGTGTACCTCATTGAATCCCTCCTGCAGCACATCGAGTAAATTTCCTTTGGATAAGGATGCGATCATTCTTCAGCCTTCCCACGCAGAGAGGCGAGGAGATGAGATGAGATGAGAGGTGAAGGGAGACAAGTCCCGTTAGTCCTCTGACTCACTGGCTCGTATTAATCGCGCATGGCTACACAGTGGGGCAAACAAAGAAACTGTACAAACACCGGCTCAATCTTGTGTGATGGCCATATGTGCGCGCACACACAGTTAGCTCGACACACAGAAACAGGATCCGAAGTAGCCCGAGCTAGCAAGGATGAAACGCGCATGCGCACAACTCGAGCGCGCAGCTGTCGTTATAGCGATGCCCCAGGTTCCAGCAGCTCGGCTAATCTGAGGGGCGGAAACTTCAAAACATACTTCACCTCAGATTAGCCTGAAAAACACGTGTTGATAATGAATATACATACTCGGGAATTAAAAACTATTTTGAAGAAACATACTTTTGAGTACAAACTTTTAGAAAACCTTTATTAAAAAAAAAAAAAAGTGGCCCAAATCCGTTTTTTGTTTCCTCTCGAGCGCGTGCGTGCCGGCCTCGGAAAACCCTTCATATAGTGAAATTTGTGTATATTAGACTTTTTCTACTACATCTATGCTGACTAGACGTCCCGCTTTGTGTTGTAATACACAGCATTTTAGTCTTTTGCCCCGCATCCCGCAATTTGAGATGATGGCCCGCATTTTGGTCAGAAATAAAGAGTTTGAACAGATTAAGTGTGGAAGCGGGGCGTGCTCGAGCGCAGGGTTTGTGAATGGAGTTCGGAGCCGGAGAATGGTAAGGAGTGCACAACTGCGGGGAATTATAGGCTATTTATGAATGTTCTGTGTTGCAGTGAGCTGAGGCGAGAATAAAAACAGGAGAGACAGACGCCTCGAAAGACAGACAGACGTTTACATGGACAACAATATATTTTGTGCATGTAATAATCCGGCTAAAGTCATACTCGAAGTAAACACAAATCGAATTAAGACATGTGGAGTATTCCTGTTTTACACATTATCAAAGTGTATTAGAGACATTTAAACACCTTAAGCACACTATTAACATTGTGTGGAAGAGTTCACCGTATTTTGCGACAGGACACGTACACACATGGCAGTGCTCAACCGTGTGACCTCAAGCAAGAGAGCAAGGCTGCGTCTGAAACCGCATACTTACCTGCTATATAGTAGGTGAAATACATGTATGCATGGTAAGTATGCGGTTTGGGACGCAGCCCATGGCTTCAAGCAGTCGTCTATTTGCACGTATAGCATGACAAATAATTAATTGCACTTGAAGCTTTCATAAAATTAAAAATGAAACGCCCAAAACTGTGTACCGTACCATAACAAATACAGACTGTATGTTGATACGTGAAATTCTGGAGGGAACGTTGGACGGTGTGCCGTTAATTGATCTATGTTCTATAACTCGTAAAACAGGAACATGAAAGGAATATTCTAAAAGCAACTCATGTAAACACCTTAGTCAGAATACTGTCTTATTCAGAATAAGGTCGATAATTAGATTATTGCTGTCCATGTAAACGTAGTCAGAGAGAGCCAACCGGCACAGAGCCGTGTGCACGCGTGTATATAAAATAAAAACGCTGAAACGCGAAAGATAAAGAATATAGCGCCTTTTGAGTTGTTCCAAGCCTGCGTTATATTGTTATCCATGTTAATATTAATAATATTGTTGTCCATGTAAACATACTGAGTGTCAAATCTTGAATCTTTTAAATGCTATTGACTACTTAATTACACTTATACCTGCAACTCATTTAGGTCTCTAACACACCCTGAGGGAGGCTGTATGCCAAAATGCATCAGTGTGTCTTTTAAACTTTGTATGTCCTAATGTGACTAGCCAAAAAACAATAGAGGCTTTTTAATTTTTGTACCAGAAAAAGTGCCTTGGATTTTTTTCTTTTTTGCATTTTTCTAACTATAAACCGTTAAAATGTACAACGTTTTGTACATTAATACATTTACCATTGTATTTGTTGGCAAATCGCTGTGGCATAAGTGGAACAACACACCATCTAGACAGGTGACTGTTTATAGCTGCTATAACGTTAATGATAACAGAAACAGAAAGAAAACTTGTTTCACAGACTACACTTCTGTTGATTATTTCCCTATAATGGCATGCCCCATCATACTTATTCCTTACTTATCAAGTACTTCTCTATGACTTCCTTTTCATACTCTCCTCTAACATTAGCACTGGAAGCCTTCTCACAGTGAACATGAACAAATCTTAAGACAACTCAAGGCAGTGCTGTTTAACAGCATGCAACAACAACAATTGCTAAACAATACACAGTTTTCTGCACGGGTGTGATGTGTACAACTCCACTAGACCACATCCTTCCTGCCAGCTTTAAACTTCCTGATTCATGCAATAACCCAAGTAATGCATATTCTGACTAAATCAGAAGCACTAAAAACAGATCTCTCCCTTTTAAATCCCTGTAGTCAGTAATGAATGTGTTTTTGCTTTAAATTATGGTGTATTAGTGATGCTGCTGTGATCAGGAATCTGTAGTTCAATCACAGAGTAACACATCAGTTCTTTAAAATAAAAGGATTCATCAGTAAACTGCTCACACCCCCTAGTGATAGACATTGTGACTTATTTCACTTATTCACTTCTTTCAAACTATGCTTTAAGATATATTAAGTAGTTCTGGCTTCACAGGTACATTCTTTGCCTACTTAATAAACCCATGAAGGGGCGGAGCTTTCTGAATTTACGCACAACATGATTGAGTGTACCATTGCATTCATATGTCTATATATGGCTATCATGAATATTTGTGTTTAAAACATTTTCAGTACATATATTTCTTACTTTGTGTAGCAAGTAGGAAGTTGGAATTTATGTAAAAGCAAGAAGGATTAAAAAAAGACTTGCATAATAGTCAGGAACATGAGAGAAATCATGGTGATACATGGATTCAAGGGGTCGCGGGGGGGTGTTGAGGATGTTAACACGAAGTGGGAATGAAACCCTGCATGGGACACCAGTCCATCACAGGCTAGGTTGAACACACACCTAGGAGCAGTTTAGCGTCGCCAATCCACCACCTGGCATGTTTTTGGGAGTTTGGAGGAAACCGGAGAACGCAGAAGAAACCCATATGGACATAGGGAGAACTTGCAGACAGACAATAACCCAAGCTCAGGATCGAACCAGGGAACGTGTGTGTGAGGCAGCAATGCCATACAATGTGAGAATATGCTGCACGCTAATTAACTGAATTTCACATAAATTGGATTAGAAATGATTTACAATTTCACCAAATTACAAGTCACATAAAGCAAAGCTGCTGGAGATACCTCTTTGTACTGATTAGTTGGATGTTGATGGAGTTCAGAGCTTTACCCCTGAACAAAGCTGCCAGACTGTTAGGAGAACTTCACCAAACCTTCGGCTGAAAAATCACTGTCCTCAGTTTTAAGTTAATCAGACTATGCTTTTTGATTCACTGCATTTTGATTGGCTAAGATGTATCTTTCATTTGTTTCTAAAATTCAGTTTGCTAATATTGCCATAAAACTGCATTCTGCTTGATATTTACACATCACACCTAGAGAAGAAAAAAGATGACAGAAAAAGAAAAAGCTCGATGACAGGGCAAACTAATTTGCTTAATGCGATTAATTATTGTTAATGTGTCCTTGTAATTGTTGTTTTTTTTTTTAATTTAATGGGAGAGCATGGAAATAAATAAAATAACTTGTGAAGAGAAGTTAGAAAAAAGAAACAATGTCCATTGGCAAAGACCAGGCCTTTTGGAATAATGTGTTCTGGACAGATGAATTAAAGATGGAGTTGTTTGGCCACAGTAACAGCAGACATGCTGGGGCAGACTAAAGACAGCTTTTAAGGAGAATCACCTCATACCAACTGTGAAGGACGGTGGTGGAAATGTTATAGTTTGGGGTTGCTTTGCTGCCTCGGGGACTGGACAGCTTGCATTCATTAATTCAACTATGAATTCTGCATCATATCAAACAGTGCTTGAAGATAATGTGAGGTTATCTGTCCGACAGTTGAAGTTGAACCGAAAGTGGACTTTTCAACAGGATAATGACCCTAATTACATTAGCAAATCCACCAAGGAATGACTCAAAGAAGAAATGCAGGGTTATGGAATGGCCTAGTCAAAGCCCAGATTTGAATCCCATTGAAATGTTGTGGGGGATTTGAAACGGGCAATACAAGAAAACCCTCAAACATCTTTCAACTGAAAGAATATTGCATGGAAGAGTGATAAAAAAAAAAAAATCCAGCAAGCCGATGTCAGAGACTGGTGGACAATTATACAAAACACCTAAAAGAAGTTATTTCTGCTAAAGGGGGCAAGACTAGCTTCTAAGGCCAAGGGTGTACTTATTTTTTTCACAGAAGAATATCGCATCTACTGATATTTCTGTTGAACAAATGACTGAAAAAAGCTAATTTTCCTTGTGGTTTTTGTTCAAGTATATCAACTTTATTAATATGCACTCATATATATATATATATATATAAAATTATTATTTGTTGCCAGTAAGCATCATGATAGTAAGCAGACTTACAGATCCTTCCACACCTGAGGAGCGAGGCATCTTTCTGGCCTGAAAAATAAGCCAGAGCGAATATAATAAACATTTCAGATTTGTTTACACGTTAATGAGTTAAAAAGTGCTGCATAACTTAGCAAGCTAGCTAACCAATAACGTTATCGTTTAAGTAAAGATTTAACAGGTGCTTTTTCACTTCAAGGGGAAATAATTTTCGCTGTAAAAGTTTCACTGTAAGGTCCGGCGCATCCGAGTGACGTTAATCAAACTAAATTCATACAAAAGAGCTAAATCCTCAGCTAACAGCGCTAGTTAGCACAGCTAGCTAGTTTGCTCATGACACAGCTGAACAAATCTGGTTATCTTACCAAGTTAACAAGGTCTCCTCTCAAATCAGTTCAGACTCATTTGGTCTACAATTCGGTTCTCTCTCCGAGTTGATATGACTCCCTGTAGTCACAGGAGTATGAAACAGTATTACTAATAAACATTAACATTCATGGATTTAGCCTGCATTTCCTTCAAAACAAACCTCTGTGGCGTTCTCCCAATGGTTTCTATGGTTACCAGAAACAATATCACGTGGGTTAGTGATGAAAATACCATTATCATTATATAAGTGGAATTGTTTAAAAATATCATTTCAATTGAATATAGTCGGAAATGAGATAATATTTTGAAGAGACGTGATATAGGGTTGTAAATAAATATTTATAATTTGTAACTCCTAACAGGTGCGCTTGGATAACGGCTACAAGCCAGACTGCTTACTGTAGTACTAAATAGTATGCCAACTACTTTGCCTTTTCCCGTTACATTAGTACTATTTTGGTGTACCATTTAGTACGCTAGTATGAAAGCGTGCCCTTTGTCTCCTCCTGCTGGTGAAATTTATGTTTTTTCCAGCCTTATGACTACATTGATTTTACCGAACGAATGACTTTTGCTGAATGAATTTAAGCCCAGTGACACAAACTGTACGCCTTTTCAGAATTGTTTTGGAAAGATGTTTTATTTTAATAAATAATTCTACACTAATAGAATCATCACAGGAAACATAAACATGGTGGGATAACATATGGTTGATTGTCAATTCATTTGTTCTTAACAACAGGGGCAGACACGGGCTGTCTGAGGGGCAGGGGTTAAAAAAAATAACAAGGGCACCTCCTACTAGAGAATATTTTCTCACACAGAGGGCACTTCATCTCATTTTTTCCACATGTAGGGAAGCCTACAGAGCACTGCATCTTACGTCATCATATTTACTCCACTATAAGGACACTTTCACATTTTATCTACCATTGGTGCTAAATGTTTTTTATTATATTAATAAATGCTGTTACTATATACAGGTATTTTGTCAAAATGGTACACATGAACAGGCTTGCTATTTAGTACAGTATTATGTGGAAATTTACAGAATAAAGAGCTCTATGGCTGTGAAAAATGGTCAAAATATTCCTGCGCATATTTAAATATTGAGCCTAATATTCAGATCGCTATGATTAAAGAAGTCCCTGGAGAACCCCTAATCTAGGTTTATAGATTTACAAATAAACCACACATGTATTTCACATAGCTTCCGAACATTACTGCATTCGAGTTTGCTGAAACAGTTAAATATAGAAATGTAAAAGTTGATCAATGAGCCGAATAAGTCATGTGACCACCTACAGTGCCCTCTGAAAGTATTGGAATGGCAAGGCCAATAATATTTTTAAAATTATTATTATTATTATTATTATTATTATTATTATTATTATGTTACTGTAGACTGAAGATATTTGGGCTTGAGATCAAAAGATGAATATGAGAAGAGAGTTTAGAATTTCAGCTTTTATTTCCTGGTATTTATATGTAGATGTGTTAAACAACATAGAACATTTTGTATCAGATCACCCGATTTTTAGGTGAGCAAAAATATTGGAACATGTGACTGACAAGGTGTTTCTTGTTAGCCAGGTGTGTCCTGTTAAATTTATTGTTTAAACAATAAATAGCTCTGAACATCTACTCAGCCAACATGAAGATCAGAGAGCTGTCTATGGGAGAAAAGCAAGTCGTTTTGAAGCTGAGAAAAAGACGGAAAGTCTATCAGAGGCATTGCACAAACATTGGGCATAGACAACACAACAATTTGGAATATCCTGAAAAAGAAAAAAAACATCTCAAATTTTGATCTCAAACCCAAATGTCTTTGGGTTTTGCACAAGTAAATGAATTGGCCTTGCCGTTTCAATAGCTTAGGAGGGGTACTGTACATACAAATACTCATTTGACATCATGACAAGGTATAATGTCATTTATAGCTAACCTTTCAATAAAACAAAACGCATCAACATCATCTTAGTGCAATGAACAAATGAAATGTGAGTGATGAGGATCAACACGACAGATGCTCAACAGGACAGTTTTAATTCAGAACAGAAGTTTGTTTATTGATACAAAACTGTCAAACCAAATATTTGCACAAGAACAACAGTGTATAGTAACAAAATTCTAAAAATATATCCTTTTACTTAATTATAAACCCCGGGAGTTTTGTAGTGTGTAGAATAAATTCAGCATTCAGCACATTCGCCTCCCTGCTTAGTCAGTTCAAGACAACGCTGTCTAATTCACATGCGATTTCTATGATAAATGTAAAGCAAAACATCCAAAACAGTTGTATTTGGGTTGGCTGAAATCATTTCGCAGTATTTTTTTTAATGCGCAAGAACACACAAACACACAAATAAAGATAATTAAAATTGAACGTATTCAAGCATATTCAGTAGACTTATTCTAGGTACTGTTCGACATACCACATTTCATTTTTCAGCAAAAGGATAGCTCTTCATTTTTAATGCTCATGATCATTAGATTAATCAGAATGCACATCCAATAAGATATTAAAACACTGGATTTTTTTGTTCTTCCGAGTATTTGTCATCGTTATTTTCCACACAGATATAGCTTTTTTTAAAAATTTACTTTGAAAACAAATATTTCCAAATACTGCGCCACAGTTTTCTCATTTGTAATATACTAAAACATTGTACTTTTGTGATTTGATTCGGTTCACATTCAGATTCACAATACTGACGTTTAAATTTCTAGTTAGCAAGAACAACCCGGCACATAGACACTTCTTGGGCACCTAATTCACTTAGTCAAAATAACATCATCAACATAAGTGCCTTATACATTGCACATCTTTTCTGAATTTTATCAGTAGTTAATTTCACTGTTACTGGTTACACACAGAAGCTGACCTTCCAGTAGAAGATTACGCAGTGGTCACTAGTGATGTTAATAAACACTGCCACTTATTCTCACACTTACTCACTGATCACTAACGGATGAGTCACCAAGGCTCTAGATTCAGCTGATTATACAGTACATATGAAAGCAAAATTGATTAACTGTAAGACCGGAGGCCCAGTAATGCCTTACTCTCTTCGAATAACACATAATGTGGCATTAAACGTGATCTGGAAAAAAATACATCAATAAAATATAGAATAAAAGTGTCATGAATGTTTTATGAACTCACAAATAAGGAGGCACTGATTTCACCACTGTCACAGCTGAGTATCGGCCAAAACCCAAAGCATTTGGGTCATTCGGTATCACATGTAATCACAGCACGGATAAATATATACTCACTAGTAACTTCATTAGGAATGCCTGGACCCCTGCTCATTCATGCATTTGTCCAATCGGCCAATCGTGTGAGGCAGTGCAGTGTATACAATAAGGCAGATACAGGTGAAGAGCTTCTGTTAATGTTCACACCAAACATCAAAATGGAGAAAAATGTGATTTCAGTGATCGTGACCGTGGCATGATTGTTGGTGCCAAACGGGCTGGGTATTTCAGAAACTGCTGATCTCCTGGGATTTTCACAAACAACAGTCTCTAGAGGTGGTGTGAAAAGCAAAAAACACCAATGATGAGGCAGTCAGCCACACGTTCACCAAAACTGGCCAGTTGAAGATTAGAAAGAAAATTCTAGTCTGAACCGTCCAAAATCTGATCTTCAACTGTCCAGTTTGGGGGAGTCTGTACCCACTGTAGCCTCAGATTCCTCCTCCTAAAACCAATGTGGTCTTCTGCTTTTGTAGCCCATCTGCCTGAAGGCTTGACATACTGTGCTTTCTGAGATTATTCTCTGACTTCTCTCTTCAACACTGTGTCTGCCGCTCGCTGGATGCTTTTGCACCATTCTGTGTGAATTCTAGAGACTTGTGCGTGAAAATCCCAGGAGATCAGCAGGTTCTCAAACCAGCCCACATGGCACCAGCAACCATGCCATGGGCAAAGTCACTACATATAATTCTGATGTTTAATGTCAACATTAACTGAAGCTCTTGACCTCTATGATGTGGTAAGCAGCCAAAAAAGGCAAACAATTAGATTTTGGCCAAAATTGAGCATTTCTGCCAAGAATACAATAAATATACTTCACGAAAACAACATGGGTAGTTTCATCAATTCAGTCTGTAATAAGATACGGACTATCAAAATGTCCACAATGCTCCTGCACCACACTCAGAATGAATCTTTAAATGCAATTTTCTAATTTGTCACTGTGTTGACATACTACACATGGTTGTGTAGCTTTCAGAAATACAGCTCAAAATCTCCACATGTGAAGGCGGCTGTGGCTCAGGTGGTAGAGCGGGTTGTCCACTAATCGTAGGGTTGGCGGTTCGATTGCCCACATGACTCCACATGCCGAAGTGTCCTTGGGCAAGACACTGAACCCCAAGTTGCTCCCAATAGCAAGTTAGCGCCTTGCATGGCAGCTCTGCTACCATTGGTGTGTGAGTGTGAATGAATGGGTGAATGAGAACCAGCGTAAAGCGCTTTGGAATCGCTAAGGTTAAAAAAGCGTTATATAAGTGCAGACCATTATGATAAAAATCCAGCCTTTCAGGACAATAACAATGGCCGATACTCAGTGTTAGATCAGTGCATCCCTAAATGTCAACACAAACTTAGCCTCAGTGAGACCATTTGTACATCAGGGAGAAACACAACAATATTCAAACGTGAGATATTCATGTACATACTACAGATCTATAGCAGTTTGTCAGTGGTCTGGATACATCATTAGATGTGACACTATATACTTTAATAAAACACTAAAGACCATTTCAGAAAACACACGTAATATAATATGAAAGTGGCAGTTTGCCATTCCTTAAAACAGTGCAGTGTGGCTGGGTGAAAAATGATGCTCTGACATTTAATGGTCAAATCATGCACGTACCATCAAGTGTGTATCTTTTGTACCTTTAGTATGTATTTTTATTCATGTGGAGTACCTTTGAATAGCTTTTAGTCACGCTTTAAAAGGTACATTAGTGGTCCTCAAGGTCAATTTATGTACCATAAATTATTTAAATACTATATTCACATTTACAGGTACAAAACATGTCCCCTTGATGGTACCATCCCAGCAACAAGGAAAAGTACAGTTTGGTACCTTTATTTCTGAATATGAAAATTCCCTGGATATTGAAAATATGATTAATTCATAATTACCTTTCCCTCTAAATAGGCAGAAGATGGCTACGACTAAATCCTACAGTGGAACTAAATATGGCATACGCTAATATATTTGTTTCTGGTACCACGATTGGCCCAGAAGTGCCGCTATAGTACATTCAGAGAGAAAAGAAAAGAAGAAGAAAAAAAACCCCAAAACAAACAAAACAAAACAAAAAAACCCCCACACACCCAACCGTGAATATCCCCTAATGAAATGGGTGTGTGGTAACTGAAAAGTCAGCAGTAACGAAACAGCTTATTTACATTTATAGCTATAAATACATTTTACTGGAGCCTCAGAAGACATTGCATTGGTGTAACACCGTGGTTCTCAAAGTGGGATCCAGGGACCTCTAGGGGGTTTGTGAAGCACTTGACAGTCCCTTCAGGTTTTTGCGATTGCAGAAATGAATGAAAAATGAAGCAAACTCCACAATATTCGGAGAAGCTTGTAATTTTTCAAAGTTAACGCAAATTTTCCGCAGATTTGGGCCAAGAAGCGTCATGTAACGTGCATTCAGTCAAAGCCCTCTCTGATTCACGTGAGCCAAACATCAGTACAGCTAAAGGGTCTCACTTACCAACAAACATCACTGCGAAAGATCGTGCAAAACAATTTCGGCAATTCAAGTAGTTTTCCACAAAAACAAGCGCACAAAAAACTCTGCAAGTTGCATCGCAACTTCTGGAAGAAAAAAAAAGCCACAGCAAAATCAAGCATTTCTGCCCACAACAATCACAAAAAAATATATAAAAACTCTGCGAAATCCTGTATGGATTGACTTGATGTAATTAAAATTTCAGCAACTCAAAAACATCAAAATAGTTTTAATAAAAAATATGCTCTGTGAGTGTCCAGTTCAGGAATGAAAAGCACTGTTTCCAATAAATAGGCAAAATGTTATTGTACACTTGTAAATAAGGAAAATAATATTTGAATTGTAATATAAACCTGTACTGAGGCAGTTACTGGATTTATTTTTATAATTTTTTTTTTTTTTTTTTTTTTACATCTAAAGAGGTCCCTGGTTTGAAGTTTGAGAACCCCTGGGGTAACATATCTACGAGTGTGTTAAAAAGCTCCTCTCCGGCATTGAGCACTAAGTGGACGCGTGGGCAGTAATAAGAGCACCATGTGACTAACACAGACCAAGGCTAGTGTTACAGCTGCACGCATCTGAAGGAAGACCATGGAACCATCCAGAAACCACCAGCTCATCACAACGGTCTACTGTGCATAAGAAAGAAGATGGCGATGAGGCTGTATAGTGTACCTTCGCCACACTGTGAACAGTGCAGAGCTCTTTTTGCAAACGCATCATGGAGATTTAGTGTAAATAAAAACATTTTAAAAAAAGAAAGAGATAGCAGAGTTGTTTTCTTGTCAAAAGTCATCATACATGAATGCATCTCCTCCACCCTATGAAGTCAATCATGATTAAAACTAAACCAGTGTAACCAGTGATTCATCCATCCATCCATCCATCCATCCATCCATCCATACTGCTTATCCTGCGCAGGGACGTCGGGGAGCCTGGAGCCTATCCCAGGAGAATCGGAGCACAAGACGGGGTGCCAATCCTACCACACTACAGAAAATTTGGAAATGCCAAACAGCCTACAACACGTCTTTGGAGGAGGAAACCGGACTACCCAGAGGAAACGCGATGAGAACATTCAAACTCTACGCAGACACGGCGAAGGCAGGATTCGAACCCCAAACCATGGAGGTGCAAAGTAAACATGCTAACCAGTAGGCTACCGTGCCCCCCAGAATGATTCATAAGCATTGTAAAAAAAAAATTGAGAGTATGCAAATTGAGATGCGTTATTGCTACATGAACATTGTAATATAAGGAACTGTAAAATATATTTAATTCATCCATTCATCATTTCTTCATTACATGTGTCCTTGTCAGAATCGTTGTAAATCCGGAGCTGGGTAACACTGGGTGTAAGGTAGGAATACACCCTGGATAGGACGCCTATCCATTGCACACACACACTTACTCACACCTAGGGGCAATTTAGCGTAGGCAATCTACTAACCAGCATGTTTTTCAGAAGTGGGAGGAACCCGCACTTTTGTGGGAAAAATTTGTATTATTCGTAATGTTAATATTTCACTGTTTCATTTATGTACGATGAATTTTGACATGAAAACACTTCCACAGATAAGGCCCGTGAGATCTGTTTTGTAAAGCAAAGAAGTGAAAGTAGCACCTGATTATAGACATGCACATGCAGCCTACACATTAGCTTTGCACCTGGAGCTGTTTTAGCACACAGCTACAGTCACACCACCACCATGACTATAGCTGTTCAAAACACTACTAAGTTGGTAAACCACAGTGTATTGAACAAAGTATTCTATTAATGGCATGAAACAACATGCAGTTATCAAACTGAACCATGAACTAAATAACGGAATAAAACACTTGGAGGTGTGCTGTTATACTGTAGGAAAACAATCAACAGTGTGTTTTATTCCTCTTATACCACAGCAATTTGACAGTGATTACATTTTTTTTTTGATTAATTAAAGAACAACACGCTGCTTATAGTTACATTTAATGTTGTGAATTCATTATAGCAGCTATAAAGAGTTATTCCCTCAACCACGTCTCTTTCTTTTTCCTTGACGTTAATAAGAAACCTTGATGAGCAAAGTCCTCTATTCGGGAGACTTTCACGAGATCGAAAACTTACAAAGCGCTGATGCTGGAGACTTCTTCCATAAGTGCTAAATTTACACGTTTTTCTTTGTTAAGTATGATTAGATTGTTGCCAGATTGTTATTTAGTCTTAGATTACATAGAGCGTTTGCACCTGTCAGTTAAACATATTGGATCGTACGCGTTAATGTGCCCCTGTAATCTGCATGTTGTTAAGCAACCTACTGACCAATCAGGATCGAGAATTCAACAATGCTGTGGTATAAACGTCCTTAACCTGTCTTACACTCGGTGTCCATGTGCAATAAAAACACATGAAGAAAAGTCAACAAAGGCATAATGCACAGTGATGAGAAAACAAAAAAAACACAATAACTCAAATGGTCACCATGGACACGTGCTGGAAAGCAGCTTAGATGGCAACTATGCAAATTGCCTACGGCCCCCTCTTCCCTGGAGCCAAAAAAGACATTGTTAGTCAGCGACATTTGCTATAACAGCTACCTAACCAAACACGCTACAGCTGCAGAGATATGTTCGCTAGATAAGCTGAGTTTGCTTGTTCTTTCCTAGCTTAATAAATTTCATGATATGTTATTATATGATAAAGTTAGCTGTTTCTGAAAATGTGCTAGATATCTAGCTAGCAACCGAACGTGTCCATTCACAGTCAAACGTCACAGCGGATTGTTATAATGGAGGACGGTGCGGAAAAGGATACGCATGCCGAGATCCCCAGATTAAGCAAAAATAAAAATAAAAATAATAAGTTAGAAGTCTTGTAGGAAACGATAAGGAGAACCAAAAAGAAAGCTGACTGAGCCTCACATCTCTCATGGCCTCCATACAGGAACAGTATGTGGAATGTGTGTGGATATTAAAGGAGCGCTCTCCAGGTTCTCAGGCGCTTCATGGCCCTCCATCAGGATCTGAAGACGTGCACGGCGCGCACCACGTACTGTCTACAGATGGGACACTCGCTCATGCGCTTGCCACACTTGCTACAGGTCACCATGTGGCCACATTCCAGCAGCACGCAGTCGATGGGCGAGTCCATGCAGATCTTACACAGGTTCTCCTCCTGGCCACTCGGCTCGGCTGGTTCCGCTACTGACACAGAAACACGCACGTTTTTATTGTACAAAATTATGCACAACTCATTATAAGCTTTATTCAACATTGGGTACAGTAACTTTGCTCTTGTTATACAAGTAATACATACCTGTGCCTGACTCGTTTTTAGTGTTTGAAACTGCAAATAAACAAGCAACAAGCAAGTAAGCAGTTTATCAATCACCAAAATGACTACTACTAGTACATTTTCTGGATTAGAAGACACTTTTAAATTAGCCTAATTGTAATATGTATATTTCTTATCATTTTTATGGAAGATGTGTTATTTAGCAGTTAAAGTAGGATAATATGAAATAGAGTCAGATGCTGCGTCCCAATTCTCCAAGTAGTCTTCTACTATTGGTCATAAATAGGATCCAAGATTAGAATTAGTGTGTCCCAAACCATAGTATGTTGAAATGAGTATCCCAAAGGTACCCGGATGGTCTACTATCCATCTCTACTATCTACTACTGTCACTGAGGCAAAACCGTAGCGGATGAAGGAAGCCTGACCCATACCTGTAGTTTTAACATCTTTTTAATGACAATAAACTAAATAAATCAAAATATGCATCTAAAAAAAAAGTGATTTTGATATAGGATTTAGATTGAGATATATATGAGGTCTATATAAAAGTCTTTTAATTGAACTACATTAGCTTCTATCCTGAGGTAACGGTAAACTAGCTTAGTTTTTAGTTAACATGAGGTCGCAGTTGTAAACAGTGAGCTTAGTACATTAAAACATGCTTAATTAATGTTTGGTTACTCAGCCAGTTAACAGTAAATCTAGTAATCAGCGGAAACCCTGTCCCACTACTAGAAATGTTCTGGGACGGTCTATTGTGCAACAGGAAGCTCAGAGCACATCTCAATTCTCACAAAGATGCGTTCTATGTCCTCCTGTCCTTCGGAGACCAGTCTTCACGAGAACGCAAGTTCGTTCTTAGCCAGTATGTCCCAGTCCTTGCATACTCTTTTACTACACACGCAAAAGTACATACTTTTTCTTCAATGCATACTTTTAGTGCATAGTATACATAGGTGAATTGAGACACAGAAAGAATCTCTAGACACCTCATGATTTACGACATTTGGCATGGCAATATTTAATTATGATTCGTTATGATTTTTTTTTTACTTATGTAGCCCACATTCTATTTTTGCCCAGTATCACTTTAAGGAACCTTTTAATAAGCTTAATGAAAACATTTATTTATTAATGTATTTGAAGTAGAAGCTGTAGGAACAAATATGACTGTTTGTATACAAATATTCTTTTTGTTTGTTTACACCTGATCATCACAGTCATGTGCTTTTTGAACATCCCATTTAATGGATTTAGTCCCCCTTTGCTGTTATAATAACCTACACTATTCTGGGAAGGCTTTACACTAGATTTAGGAGCGTGGCTGTGGGGATTTGTGCTCATTCAGCCACAAGAGCATTAGTGAGGTCAGACGAGAACGTCTGGTGCGCAGTCAGCGTTCCGGTTCATCCTGAAAGTGTTCAGTGGGGTTGAGGTCAGGGCACTGTGCAGACCACCAGAGTTTATCTACTCCACCTTTGGCACACCATGTCTTCATGGAGCTCGCTTTGTGCATAGGGACATTGTCATGCTGGAACAGGTTTGAGCCTCTTAGCTCCAGTGAAGGGGAAATTGAAATGCAACAGCAAATAAAGACATTCTAGACAATTGTGTGCTTCCAATCAATGTTGTGGCAACAAAGCTTGGGGAAAAGACCAACATATGGGTGTGATAGTCAGGTGACCTCATATCTTTTTTTTTTTTTTTTTTACACTTCCTGTAAAAAAAAAAAAATAATAATAATTTAAAAAATTGGGGGAAAAAAAGTGTGTGATATTGAAGTCACACTTAATTCTGTGCCTAATTTCAAAAAGTCTTTGATTGGACATATAGTGCACCACACACTCTAGACCAACATTATGATACTGTATCATGTATGTATCTAGTGAGCTAAATCTACTCCAGGACTGATCAACAATTACTGGGAGAGTTTTCTTGCAGTTATTTGGGGGGGGGGATGACACCAGATACTGAAAGCAAAGGTTCACATACTTTTGCCACTCACAGATATGTACTACCGGATCATTTTCCTTAATAAATAAATGAACAAGTATAATATTCTTGTCTCATTTGTTTAACTGGGTTCTCTTTCTCTACTTTTAGTACTTGTGTGAAAATCTGATGTTGTTTTAGGTCAATATTTTTGCAGATATATAGAAAATTCTAAAGGATTCACAAACTTTCAAGCACCACTGTGGTGAATATTCATTCTGTGGTGAATATTAGAAAAATACAGTGTGAAGCCACTGTTAATGCTTTGATAATTATTATGTTTAAAGCAGTCTACGCTTGGCTGGTTATTAAGCTATATAAATTAGCAAGAGGTTATGTTTCTGTTATTAAATTCGCTTTTGTTTAGTACACATAGCTCATGTGTGCATCTAGCTATTTATTTCATTTACTGAGTAATAGTCAATTACAGCAGTGCCTATCATTATTAAATTCCCAAACCGTTTTAAAATCTCACTGAGTCACTCTAGTTGAATCAGTAAACCCAATGTAAAGGACAAAACAAAGGGCATATGGACAAAGAGAGAAGAAAACTACAGTTAAAGCTGCACTGTATGATGAATGTAATACTGTGTTTACGCAGATTGACTTACCCAGATTGTGGAGGTCTTTCTGGTCATTAAAGAGCCGTGTAACTCTCTCCATCAGCTCCCACTTCTCACAGCAGCCCTGGTAGTTGACGAAGTTGCGTGCCAGGATTTCCTTCAGCTGCCGCACTGTAAGACCTTCGATGTCCTCCACGCTGCTCAGATCAGACAGAGAGGCCCTGCGACTGTGCACCAATGTCTCCTCGCTGTCTGTTGACTAACACACACACACGATGAGACGGTGTGATGCCGTGAAGTTGCCGTGAATTACTGTTAACCATTTTTATTTATTATAGACGGATGCCCTGTTGTACGTTTTATCCATTTACACTTGTAGATCATCTGCAACATTTAGTTCCTGTTATCTTACATCTGAAAACCTACCTTATAAAACAGGTATAAAACATCTTATAGTTAATAAGACAATAAAAGCAGCTTGTCGTTTGACAAGAGCTTTCACCTCATCGTCGTCATCATCCTCTTCATCTTCATCTTCACCTTCTTCCTCCTCCTCGTCCTCCTCTGTGAGAGTCCCCGGCTCCTCGGCTGCTTGGGATGGAGGAGTGTGGGACTGCGAGACATCTGGGGCGGCTGGCGGAGGGGCGGAGTTGCTGCAACCGTTACTGCTGCTACTACTGCTTCTACTGTTGCTGCTGCTGCTGGGTGTGTTTTGGTCCAGCACAAGCTCCACCAACTCCTCCTTCTCGCGGCACGTGTGAGTGGGGACGTCGTGCAGGTGCAGGTAGTCGCGCAGCTCCTTCACCTTCAGCCCCATCAGCTGGCTCCGCTCGAAACGAGTCCCGACGAAGCGCCGGCACGTCTGGCACAGCGCGGGCCTGAGCTCGGGCTGCACCCAGCAACGGCTGCAGAAGTGCTTCTTGCAGTCTACACACACATTCTGTATCAGGAGAAAGAATGATATGATCAATTGAAGCCTGCCAATATCCCGAGCCGCTAATAACTGTAATATGATGAGCCGATATATCTGGCATGTTCTACCGCTACCTGCAATGCAGCAGTTTTGAGCCTTTCCAGGCTCATCGGAGACCTGATCCGGGTGTGTCGCAATTATTACACGACCGTCTCACTGCGTTCCAGATGTGATCGTATAAAATAATCGCAAGGTCGTTTTCGTTTCGCAACTGTGCTTTATCATCTCACTTAGGATAATTCAATTCAGTCAGACAAGCTTTTACGTTGTGTGATATATGGGATATTATTAATTATTTAATCCAATTTGTCACAAAAACAGAAAGAAAAAAAAACTCTCCTCAGCTATACTGGGCAGGATTTGTCGTTTCCTTGCATCTACTCTACTTCGAAAGTATAAAAATAGACTCAAACGTGACTACAATTAAGCTTCATTGCATCATAAGCGCTGCGCATCTTTAAGTTAGTATTGTTTACACAAGAATTACACAGGAAAGATTTCCATGATGAATATTCTAACGCTCCATGACGATGAATTGTCCTTAATTATAAGTTGTATGCGTATTAAATAAGGAATAAAATACTCATGAGCATGCTGCGATAAGAAAATAATCAATCAACGACAGGGTGGTGCGACAGGGTTACTGTTACCACTGAAAAGTTGATTATTGTCCTATATCACCACATCCTAACGAGTTTTATTCCTCTTATACCTCATTTTGCCAACGAATGGTTTTTTTAATTAAATAACAACAGCATACTTTTCATCCATTTATAGCTACGCATGTTTAATGTTGTGAATGTCCACTGAACATGTTAGTTCCTGTTATCACTTATGTTACAGCAGCTGTAAGCAGTTATTCTCTCACCAGCCTCTCTTTAGAAGTGAATAGGATTATTATTATTTTTCTTTTTTTAATGTAGTTTGTCTTCCCACGTTGGAAACGAGAAGCTTCAGCTTTACCTCTGACTGTTACAGAGCACTGACACTGGAGACTCCTTCCATAAATGCTAAATAAACATTTCCTCACAGAAAACTGACTCATAAATGATTACACACGTTTACACGTGATTTGTCTCGTAGCCAGTATTGCTGTTATAGGAAATGTATTAATTATTTATATGGCACTATATATAATAAACCAGTCTCATGACAGTGAGAAGGGTATGTATTGTATGTGTGTGTGTAGTTCACCTTGCTTGCCGTGTCGAAGTGGCCTCCACAGGCCCTGCACAAGTGTTCGGGTGATGTTGGAGCAGGGCTGTAGCCCGAGTTTGTGTAGGCCTGGTGCCATGTGCTGCTGGTTTCTTCCACGGTGGCGGTCGTTTTCCCTCACAGAGCCAGTTACATCAACATCAGGCTCTCACGCTGCTTCCTGACCAATCAGAAACAGGAAAAACACACACCCACACAGCTGTCAGAATTGCTAGAGCTGGGTATAATAATACAACATGGATAATTTGATAAATTACACAACAAGATATTGCCTATTTACATATTCTTATACTGACTGGGCATTTTCCCTTCTAATAAAAATTTAATAAAAAAATATATATATATGCACTGTGAAAAAGTATCATAATATTATATTTTCACATCGCCTATACATTATTGCAAGACTGTACATGGGATTTTGTTTCTGTCTTTATCCACAAAACAGATTTCAAAATAAACTAAACTTATTTGCACTAATATGAACTATTTATACATTTGTCTGAAATGATATTTTAGAAACTCAATGCCTTTAGTAGTAGTAAGCTGTCTTATATTTTGAATTTACATGATTGTAGGCTTTTCAGGCTATTTATGAGGTAGCCACTACTATGGTTCTGAACTTCTTCAGGTATCCTCATGTTAAACTTAATATTATGTTTTTAATATTATGTTTTAATTCCACTTCAAATATAATTTAAGCTTCAATTAGTGGCGATGATATGTTCTATGATATATGTTATCTTTGTATGTATGTTTTACAGCGCAAAAAAAAAAAAAAACCACACCACATAAATTAATGGCAAAAATTTAAACAATGTCAGATAAGTAGTTGAATTTTTTTTTTAATTAAATGTAAAATACAGTTTCCAACAAATTAGGATTTTACAAGAAACGGACATCCAGTTTTTAAGCTAACACACAAAACAAAATGTAATTTTTGAGTTTTTGTTTTCCCTATAAAATAAACCTAAGCAGACTTTCATTATTAGTATTATTATTATTATTAGCACTAGGAATGGTAAATTGTGTCTAAAACATGTAATAGTAGTAGTAGCATTATTATTATTATCATTATTATTATTTATTATTTTATTTTTGTTATCAGCAGTAGTAGTATCAGCTATTGTAAAGCATTTTTACATTTCTATTTATTTTTATCACTACAAATTGTGTCTAAAACATGTAATAGTAGCATTATTATTATTATTATTATTATTATTATTAGCAGCAGCAGCAGCAGCAGTATCAGCTATCTATTTTAAAGCATTTTTATGCTTATATTTATATCTGGAATATCATCACTACATATTGTGTCTAAAACATGGAATCACTTTTTTTTGTACCTTCAATGCTACAAAGGGTCATTATTATTATTATTATTATTATTATTATTATTATTACATTTGAAGTGGCCTTGACATTGAAGTCTTCAGTAACTTGCTGTTATCTGTACACACCCTGTGCTTCTTACTAATGGCCTTCTTACATTTACATCGTTTGTACACATTATTACAGCAAAAATTCGCCCTAAAGGACCACTTTGATAAGTTTAGATTGTTTTTACATTATAAAACAAATAAACCGTTCAGTTTTAATGACACCGGAAGGTGAAGAATAAGTCTGTATAATTGTAGAAGGTCTGAAACGCCACAAATCACTTTATTAAAGCTCTTTAATTCCTCAAGAAAAGATGATGATATTTTACACACACACACCCACATATACTTATAATTACGCACATCTGGACAGTATGATATCCAGATGTGCCGGCTAATTCGCTAACTGGTATCAGCATGTGTAATATTTGTCATATTTATCATATACAAAAACATACATTGAGTACATGAGTGTAAAATAATGTTTATATGTATATATTTGTAATATATTTTTAGCAAAGAATACAAATGATGCGCAGCGAATTTCCCACCGAATAATTATCAGACTGCATCCTAAATATCTTCATACTCCCTATCTAAGCGCACTACGTAGGGTATGGAATAATGGCTTCTACGCCCTATCTAGTTCCCTACTTATCCGGTGGAGAGCGATTCAGGACTCCGCCTTGGTAATGCAGCAAGCCAGCCGGCTGCGCTACAATGACTTAGCTAGCTAGGTGATGCTAAGTGAAATGTCTTACCGATAAGACCAGGCGCAAGCTGTTTCAGTGACAGTCATCTCGTAATTCCGTAACCATCGTATTGCATATCATATATTAACGACTATCTGCTTGAAATATCAACTAAATACAGCTTTGTGAAATGAGAGCACTCGGACACCCGGTCAAGTTCTCGCTAATGATGGCTAACTCGTGATTGATTCGATTCCTACTTTATGAACGGCTCTTTAAAAGTGCTCTATTTCTAGACGCACGCTTCGATTCTCTTATACAGGTAGCTTTAAAGAATCGACTCACTAAAGCGATTCGTCACTAGTTCCCGCGACAGTTAACGGGGTTCCGTCACGTGACCTGTAAGCCTAATACTGCCACCTGCTGGACGAATATGAAATAAACAAAGTGATGGAAATCGAGTGAAATACTTAACCCTTTAAGAACCAGTGTTCATTACAATTAAGCTTTTTTTTTCTTCTTTTTTTTGTTTGCTTTTTGGTGTTTTTTTTTTTTTTTTTAGAGATCTTTAAAGTGCACCTATTATGGTTTTTCAAATATTACCTTTCATGTAGAGTGTTATATTCACAAACAGTTATAGCTGTTTGTGAATGTAAACAGTCTGCAAAGTTTTCTGCAAAAAAACAAAGTGCAGGACAAACTGAGTTATTGACTCCCAAAAGAAGGAACCGATTCTGAACAGCTGAAACGAGTCATTTCATCAAAAGGATCCTCTTTGACACTTTAGTCAGTAGCAATAATGTTGCTGTTACCAGTGGATCTGTAGCATCTTTTCAAAGTGTTGCATTAATTCGATCCCTCCTAAATCTAATGATAATATAGTATATGTAAGTTGTTAATCTTGTCAGAAAACGTGTTACACTTATTTCAGATCTGCCCATAACTCTCAGTGTTTTGGCTACGTATTTTCAAGCGTATTGTCTTCTCCTTCTGTTAAACATGTATTGTTTATGTATGTTTGATTTTATCTTCAACACTAAAAATGCTAATCAATACTTAATTTTTGCAACATGTAGCAAAATATCCTATCTTCTCCTGAAGCAAACCACAATTTCTTATGTTTATAAACGAGGTCAAACAATACCTGGGAACAATTTATTTTTATTGCTCAAAGGAAAAGAAAGTTGGGAAAACTTTAACATTATGTAATCTCTCAAGAGAGCAAGGGTTATTCCCATCCTGAAGAAACCCACTCTGGATCCCTCTGACATCGGCAACTAACGACCGGTATCACTTCTGTCTTTTCTTTCTAAAATCCTTGAACACGCTGTCTACAATCAACTGTCTCTCTATCTCTCACAGAACAACCTCCAAAATCCTAGCCAGTCTGGCTTCAAAGCAGCACATTCTACTGAAACTGCCCTTTTGGCTGTCACTGAGAAGCTACATGCTGCTAGATCAGCCAACATGTCATCAGTCCTCATCCTCCTTCACCTTTCAGCAGCGTTGACTCTCTTGTCCACCCTCATGAGTCTCAGAATTCATGGTGCAGCATGGCAGTGGTTTGCTTCCTACCTGGAAGGTCGCTCATACCAGGTGATATGGACGGGATCCACATCTGCTCCCTGCAGGCTCTCTACTGGTGTCCCACAAGGCTCAGTACTTGGTTTTCTTCTGTTCTCACTCTATATTCAGTCTCTTGGTGAGGTCATATCCTCACATGGGTTCTCATACCACTGCTATGCGGATGACATTCAACTCATCCTCTCCTTCCGTCCCTCAGATCCTCTTGTTTCTGCTCAGATCTCAGCATGTCTGGTAGACATCTCGTCATGGATGGCAGATCATCAGCTGAAACTTAATCCCAGCAAAACTGAACTGCTGTTCATCCCAGGTGATTCATCACCATGTCAGGATCTTGTGATCTTCATGGACAACTCTCTGATCTCACCTTCAGTTACTGCACACAACCTTCGGTTAACCACGGACAATCAACTGTCCTTTTCCTGTCACAGTGCTAATCTGACACGCTCATGTCGATTTCTCCTTTACCACATCAGAAAGATTCATCCATTTCTATCCACACAGGCCACTCGGGTGCTGGTTCACTCTCTTGTCATTTCGAGACTCGACTACTGCAACTCACTAATGGTAGGTCTTCCTCTGACCGCCATTCAACCTCTGCAACTGATCCAGAATGCAGCTGCTCGACTTGTTTTCAACCTTCCTAAGTTCTCCCACACCACCCCATTGTTACCCCATTGTGGAGGCACTGGCTTCCTGTAGCCGCCCGCATCAGATTTACAACTCTGATACTTGCCTACAAAGCCAAAAATGAACCAGCACCCACTTACCTCAAAGCACTTTTCACAGACCGCACTGCACCATGCCCCCTCTGAACCTCTAGCACTGCTAGACTGGTCCATCATCTCTCAGGGTACAAGGAAGGTATGCATCAAGACTCTTCACTGTTCTGGCACCTACAGTAGGTGGTGGAATGAACTTCCCCTAGACGTCCGAACAGCTGAGTCACTGGAGGTCTTCAAACGATGTCTAATGACCTGCCTCTTCCTTATGTACTTGAATTAGTACTTTTAATTAAAAAAATTTTTGCATTTTCTTACAACATTACCTCCCAACAGAGTTTTAAGACTGATGGTATTCTTAGTCCATGAACCAGTAGCAGCATGTATTTATTGGTAGAGACTTGAAAGCACTTCTCTAAGTTGCTCTGGATAAATGCATCTGCCAAATGCCGTAAATGTAAATGTAAATGTAAAAAACTTTCTTATATCTTTTCCCCCCTGCCTATCTGCTGTCTGTATACGTCAATCTCTCAGTGTGTTATTCTATGTTGATTACTGTATGTACTGTATGTTCTTAAGGATTGACTTATTATTATTAATTTTTAAAATATTTGTAGTTATTTCTAACTGGAGTCCAGTGTTATCTACCTAGCGAAAAGCTTGGCAGGATTCTATAATGCAAGCAAAAACAGAATCAAAGGATTCTTTTTAAAGGACAGCATGTTACAATGTATAATTACACTATCTTGCCAAAAGTTTGTGGACACCTGACCATCTCATCCATATGTGGTTCTTCACCAAACTTGGAAGCCAACAGTTGTCTAGAATGTCTTTAAATACTGTAGCTTTAATGTTTCCCTTCACTGGAACTAAGGGCTCCAAACATGTTCCAGTATGACAATACTCCTCTGCACAAAATGAGATCCATGAAGATATGATTTGCCAAGGATGGAGTGGGAGAATTTGAGTGGCCTGCACAGAGCCCTGACCTCAACCCCACTGAACACTGACTGAATTAGACTGCTGACTGCACCCCAGACCTTTTCATCTGAAATGACTCTGACCTCAATAATGCTTTTGTGGCTGAATGAACACAAATCCCCACAGTCACGCTCCAAAATCTAGTGGAAAGCCTTCCCAGAAAAGTGGAGGTTATTATAACAGCAAAGCGGGACTAAATCTTGAATGAGATCTTTAAAAAGCACATATGGATGTGACGGTCAGGTTTGTTATTGCTAAATTAGTCTGCATAAAACTGACCTATACATTTTAAGTAAACATACAGAGCCCACTGCCATTTTCCATTAAGAATAAAAACACCACCAGCTTTTAAATAGCACTTCTAAACACTTCAATTGGGGCCAGGATAAAGCGGTTACTAAAGCTGCATTAATACGTGAAAAAAAATCGAAATATTTCAAAATAGAATACTATAAACGTATAAACTGTCATTTCAGTCTTTATATTGAACCACTCTTTGAATGGATAGTTTTTTTAAACAAATTAGCACAGTCTAAGTATCCCACGAAGCACAAGCGCGCACACACACACACACACACACACACACACACACACACACACAAATCAGACAACCTCATTTTTGGCAGGAAAATGAAATGAAAGTTAACCTCCAGCTTCAACAAATAGACACACTAGTCGATTGTGTGTTTATCACCACCAGGGTGTGCTGCTTGATGTTAAACCTCTATTTTCCTCCTAAATGCTAAAGAAGTTCCTTCAGTGAGGTGATGGTACATCCACCATGCTCCTCATCAGTAACAGCTACTATTAGTTAATTAGCTAGTCTGGTTTATTTTGTTACTGTTCTACTATTTCACCACACTGGAAAATTTACATAATGTAACCAAGCCAATGACCTCTACAGGTAAATTTAAAAGAATAACAAATGACCATACGAACCATCACTTTCTCCACCATGATGGAACAGCATAATGCTAGTAACAAGTCGGAAACTCTGACATCAGAATGTTTTAGCAATTCACTACATTTTAATCACTGCAACAGTAAATGCTTTTGAAACAGTCTTTAGATTGATTGTTTGCTTTTTTATAAATCATTTTGGCTATTTGTCTTGCAGAAGCTTTTAATAATTAATTTAACATTAAGTGCTCCCTGCCCCATTTGGCTACATAAAGTTCTTATTGCAGCTGGTGTTATAAAACAAAATAAAAAAGGAATCTGCAACAAGCACCAATAATATTTTCAGTTTCGTAATTGCTGAACAGATATTTTCCCTGGAAGAACTTTTCTGCTGAAATTCTGCTCAAACCTGTCAACCCAGGTTGACGATATTTCCTCTTTTGTCTGTGACTCACACACTGTGAGAATGGCAAAGAAAAATACACATCTGCTGTATCAAACACAGTTGAACAAAGGAACAATTAAAAGTGTTCAAAACGAGCTGCTAGACTGTATACCGTATGTTGTCTCCTCTCAACTGCCTCTCACTGGGTTGCTGTAAAATTTTACCAGACAATAGCCTGTACCATAAGTCAAGTGTGACAGCCTCCGCTCCACCAAAATCTATGGTCATGAGCCACTGTTGTTTGAAAGTAACCCAATTCCTTGTCACAATGGAGGTCATTATGCCAGAGGTTAATGACCTCCCGGTTCCTTCAAATCTCTTGCACGTGCTGCTCCTCTGGATATAGCATGCTAATAAAATTACCCAGAGAGAGCAAATCCAGCTGGCTACTGCTGTTGAATGTTGGCCGTTTGGTCTGTTTGGCACACAGAATTGTGGGACTGTGAAAGGGAAGGACAGCCAACTGGGATTTGACCTGGAGACCAGCGTGCAGATGTTGATAAAGAAGTAGAGAGACCCTACGAGTGGGACAGCAGCGTCCAGCTGAGTCAACTATAAGGCAGCCGCCAGGCCTCAATTAGTGACTCATCCCCTCCTGACCATGAAGACTGCTTCCAAATGTTGTGTTGACTCCTCTGTCATTTTTATTAGATGATGGTCAAACTGACGTTTTGTAACTGCTGAACAGATCTTTTCCCAGGAAGTGTAGTTTGCCTGAATTTCTCTTTTCTCAGCGGTTATACCGCAAGGCACGCCCATCCACATTTGAACAATTGCATTTGTAGAGACACAGGCGCTCTTGCATGCTTTCAGTTTGAGTGTGTGATGGAATCATAGCAGCATTCCTGTGCTCAAATAAGGCATGACTGCTACACTTGAGCTAGCATTTGTCTGCAACAAAAAGGCAAGGCAGCATTGAGACTGCTATAGACTCCGCATGTAGGTTTTTATATCACTCCATTACACTCTTTTTCTGAACAATGGTGTTCAAATTCATTACACTGATAGTGATGTAGAACATACATTTGGAGGAACATTAGGTCTATAAAAGCTAGGTCTATACATGCCACTATCTCTATTTGTATATTTATCACTTTAAATGTTCAAAATATTCATATCTGTTTCTGTATTTAAACCAGAAGTGGGTATGGCCTAAAGTGGAAGTTTTATTATTAATAATAAATTTGAAGCCCTCCACTATGTCCCCAGAAAAACCTGGAACACACTGGTCAAAATCCAGAGTTAGAAAGGCCAGCACTGTTTGTCGGTTCTGACTCTAACCGTTCCTCAATCTCAGCTACATTACTCATAATGTACTCAAGTCATAGTTGATCTCAACTAGAGATGTGTGTAGGACTTTTTTTTTAGTTATTATTTTTTGTTTGTACCTGCTTGCAATCACTCATACTGAATTTATTTGTTTATATTTGCCAAAATACTGTATAAAACCAAAATGTATTTAAAGATTGGAAAAACCTTGGCTTATCTTTTTCCCTGTCTAAACTAACCCGTGTTTGGAGACTTCGCCCACTGTAGCCTCAGATTTCTGTTCTTAGCTGAAAGGACTGAAACACGATGTGGTCTTCTGTTGTTGTAGCCTATCTGCTTCAAGGTTTAATGGATTATGTGCTTTGAGATGCTTTTCTGCTCACAATGGTTGTAAAGAGCAGTCATTTGAGTTACTGTAGCCTTCTTGTCAGCTTGAACCAGTCTGGTTATTCTCCTCTGATCTCTCTCATCAACAAGGAGTTTCTGACCGCAGTATTTCCCACTCACAAGAGGTTTTTTGTCTTTCACACCATTCTGTATAAACCCTATAGACTGTATAAACCCTACAGACTCCAGATCAGCAGTTGCTGAAATACACAAACCATGTTTGATATGAACATTAACTGTGACCTACAGTTCTATTTTTGTCATTTTATCCACCAGGCTACAAAATAAAAGCAACAACAAATCTTAAGAAGTAAGTTTTATTAATCACAAACATTAGCTACTGTTCAAGAATTCACACAGGATTTGCACCAGCCTAAAATCAATGCAAGGTGAAAAATGTAGATTCAGGATTGAAAAAGGGCGCAATATGTCAATTTAACCTCAACCGACAATTAAACCTCCTTTGTCAAGACTTCAGTGCAGGAAATTACAGAAAGAGAAAAATGTCCTTTATTCAGTCAGTATTTGGTAAAGCTTTGTACTCTATATCAACATATTCTCACCTCGCTCAATTCCTGTTGTTAACTCAACACTCCATTAAACACCTGTATAATGTAATACACGTTTTTACACTGCCATTATCAAAGTGTCTTCTTGGAACACCACTTCACTCTATATTTAGGCACTAATACAATATCCAAGCTCTATTTCTACTTCATTGCCAAAAAAAAAAAAAAAAAAAGGGTAGTCATTAAATCAGCACACGACAAGATTGAAATCTATTTACAAACAACCAGAGTTGGATATGTGCTGTATATCAGAATACCCTATCATTCCTCTCAAACACCTGTTGTGATTTATACAAATGTTATAAAATTGACTAGAAAATCAGTCAGTTTGAACAGTGATGTGTCCAATTAGACGTCACAGTATATAATGAGTCACTATTTATATAGAACACAATAAACATTATCTTTATCATAGGAACACACAGAAAGGCACTCAAGAGGAATGATTAATGATTCTTAGAGTAAGTAATCAACTCAAATATGGAAAAGAAAAAGACAAGACAATTAAAACAAAACAAACCCCAAATGGTTTTCATTATTTATGAACTGTATTCGTGGGGATTGTACTTTGAAAATCATAAATTGTATCTGACATTTTGTGTGAATTGTAGTTCATTCTGATACAGGAATCAAATGCAGCCTGTAAGGCAGATCCTCTCTCTCACATGATTAGTTCACCTGAAATTGTGAAGAGTGTCATATTTGCCTCTTCTTTTCCTCTTCATATCTAAAACTGAACTAAATGTATTTTATTCCCACATGAGGGAAGGTACATATGAATCAACATACAACCATCGCAGATTTTTATTAGCCAAACATAAAAACCCTGTTTTATTATTCTTTTTTTAAAATATTGAAACTACTTCTCAAGAAGTAAAAGACCAGTAAGGAAACGAAAAAGAAATAAACCCCACTATCTGGACAGTATATTCACTATATACATGATCAACAAGGACACTTAAACTCAAGGATACACAGCTTGGGCTGTTTAAGGTGTTTTCTGCTGGATTAAAAAAGGAAAAAAAAAATATTCTTACAGTCTAAGACTATCTACAAAAATTAACATGGAACCCTATGCTAAAACTATTCCGCCTGCAACAGTAAACTAAGTAGGTAAGACATTTGAAAATGTTATCACTGGATATGACATTGAATTTCAAACAGGGCTGGATTTAACCGGTCTTGCTTGGGGGTACAGTCAAAATGCCAAGATTGTTTGACGGTAGATTGTGTCTTACACGATCATGAAAACAATCATTTCATTATTACTTTTTCACACTTTTTTTCCCAAGTAAAAAAAAAAGAAAAAAAAAGGAAAAAAAAAGTTAAGTAGTTCACCTGGCCTGAACGAAACGAGGCAGCAGGCTGCATTTGTCCCATATTTAATATGAATTAATATTAATATTTACATTGAATTAATATAATGTATTATGTTTTTAATTAATGCATTAAAAAAAAAAAAGGATTTAAAAAATAGCCCGATCCAGCACCTGCCCCCCTAAACCTGGCCCTGATTTCAAGCTCAAGTGAGAGCATCAACAGATGTCAATAATTTAGAAGTGATTTATTTAGAAAAACTACAGAGTGGTCAAAATGATTATCTTCTTTCAAACACCAAATTGGTCTATAAAATATACTGGCTTCCATGTTAGTAACGTACAAAAAAAAACAAAAACAAAAATTTTTCTTAGAAAAGTAAACCTCTAAACATTTCAAAATATATTCTATCAAAAAAATATTCTGACACATTTAACTGGTACAAAACAAAAATGATCGAAAAACGACAAGCAATTTAAAGCAAAAAAAAAGTTACGCAATTCTACAGAATTCTGACTAAAAAGAAAGCAAAGTGAAGAAATGAGTCAAAAAAAGTTGGTTTAAAGAGGAAAAACTTCAGTGGATTTATGGAGATTAATGCTTCTAGGTGGAAATGGGACTTTTTTTGTCCGCTTTGGCAAATATGAATTGTGTTGTAGCAAATGTGCTGTGATGTAAACCATGTCCTGGCACAGCTAAGAGTCTTTTTCCTCAGTGTGTTTGTGTGTGTTTGTCCCTCATTATCTGCAAGGTATTGCGCTAATGACTCCATTAATGTATTTCAGGGTGTTTCGTCGTCTCTCCCCGATTTTAGATGACAAATGATGATTTGTGTTTGAAATCGCCCTGAAAGAGAGGAAGTCACAGTGAGCAAATGGTGCAAGAGGGATTCTTCGTTTTATAGAAAAATCTGTGAGGAATGAATTAACCGGTTCACCTCATCATCTGTTCGGATGTAATCCACTCCCTCAGCCTTTCCTGGTGCTTTGTAACTAGAAAAAAAAGAAGACAAAAAAAAAGAAAAACACAGATAGGGTTTAACTTTAATACACAGGTTCATTTGAATAACCATGCTGCATCAATTATTATTTAAAACGTCTATGGAATTGTAGTTATTTTTCTATCATATGCTTCTCCGTTCACAGAGTTTCTGCGTTTCAGTAGGAGGACTCATCTCATAGTGTGCTGAAAGGGGTTTAGGAGGGGATGATGGCTCTGTAGTTGAGTGGTACACTACTGTGTCTAACGCCTATTAAAACAATCCACTACTGACAGCTGGAGTCCATGTGTATCTTGGCAAACTGTGTCTCACAGGGGTCGGTGTGGTATGTAAGGAGGCTTCATGGCCTGTTATACATAGTTCCAGTCCTTTTTCAGCACTTTGGCGAATTAATTTATTGTCCAAACATTCTTTCATGTGGTTTCTTGCTGTGTTTTACGGGTCATTAACCGTATAAACAAAAGAGAAAGCATTAAATGTTATCTGTAGTACTAGGTTTCCAAGTCTAGAAATGAGTGCATTTCAATTCTAAACATTTCTAATGGCAAGTCATGGAGTAACTCAAACACAAGGTAAAAAAGCACTGCTATAGTAAGCTCTTAATTCGAAATCTGTATGATATGACATTTCTTTGCCTACGCTGGAGATATCATTTCAATGCAAATGATACGACCAAAGGTTAGTCTGTAAATAACTGTACAGGATAAAAAAAAAACTTTTAACAGTGTAGTTTTTAAAAAACTTGTAACCTGTGGATGTATAATAAATGTACAAACATTTTTTTTGAGTACTGACACCAGTCTCTTGTCATGTCTCAGCTTGTTGGTAACCTCAGACTCTGCACTAACATCATGATTTTATTTCCCAAGTAAATAATATAGCAAATAATAAAAACCCACAAAAAAACATTTTTGCCTTGTTTCACTCAACGTACAGTCCTATTTTCAGTTTACTGATGGTTTCCATGATTTCACTTGTCACAACTAAAGATCATAATATAAAACCATTCATTTGATCACAAATCAGATGTTTTAAAAAAAAATCTTGAAGAAAATGCTTGTATCACTGTATATAGAAATGTCAGAAAGAAACAAAATCGATATAGACATTCTTTTATTCACATTGCGGTAAGGCGTTTAAATTTGTAAGATGTCAGAATGTTGTATTTGCTGTTTGTGGGTTTTGTATGATACGGTTACAAATTTTATGCTGCACCAGAAATCTCCCTCTGGGCTTATAATAAACTTCAAACTTGAACTTGAACAAGCCGTCTGGCTTGATGCATGGAGATAGAATAGTGAAAACACCGGCGCTGATCTGTTTTTGGATAAAACTCATGGCAGGAGACCAAACATCACTGACTGGCACAGTAACTGTGAGTAGAAATGAACATGCAAATCTGAAGTGAAGTCATTTATATACTACCAATAGGTGACAGGAACAGACAATGCTATGATGCTTTCTTTTCCCACCTGTTTTTTATTCCCACACACAGTTGCCCAACTTTGCCCAACTTGCCCACTTTACATCACTAACAGTCTGCCAATTCCTCTATATGTAAACGTTAGTACGAATGAGTTAACTTGCTTATCCCACTGGTGCATGGATTTATGGTTCTCCCTCCTGTTCTGCACTACTCCTTTGTAATACTTCAAAACGCCTGACTCTGTGAAAGCTGCACCGAAATCCGAACCTTAAAAAGACCTCTCAGGACAAAATTAGACCTGATTAAAATAGGGGAGTCAAAGAGCACTTAACAGCTGCGGGATGTGTCTGTGAATCAGGATGAAATCAGCAGGAAAGGCTCTCTTCCTTTGTCACTTACTTGCTTCCTGTCTGCTTCTCGCTGGCAAAGAAACCTCTCCTGTATGCGCAGCAGATGCCCACTATTATGCACAACAGCACCAGCACTACCACCAGCACACCCAGAACGATGGCAACAATGTTCAGGTCATCTGGAAATAAGAGGAAAAAAAGCATGATTGTGTTTAAGGGAGATAAGACGAGGATGTGCACTTGATTCACACTAATTATAATGTTGTTATGATGTGAAGATAAGGGAATGTTTTTGTCTGGTAAGACAATGACTTACAGACTTCCATCATCTGCGGGCTGCACTCGGCGACTCCTGCCTCATTCTTGGCTCTGCAGTAGTAATGTCCGGAGTCCTCTTTCCTTACTGCATTGAATTTCTGCAGGACAATAAATAACACATCTCTCGTTACCTGGTTATTTATGGGGTATAAAGATTCACATATTCGAATCAGTGTAAAGGTCTCAATATTTAAGAGGCAGCTGCACTGACTGAGATGATTGCTAAAGTTGAGAAGCAAAGCTGACTGAATGGATCTATATTAATATATTATATATATATATATATATATTTTTTTTTAAAAATCACATTGCTCTTTTTTCAATACAATTACATAGAAACATTATCCTTGTTCCTGTGTTGTTCTCTCTCACTGTCCTTCATACTTCTCCCAGTGAAGAAGGCATAGGATTTAACTATATTGTTGGCTGATTTAAATCAAAACATTGACTTGCTGATCACACAACTTGAAGATACCTGACTGTAGGGTGCTTTCACACATATAGTTGTGTTCAAAATCAAACCATTGTGCCTGTAATCTTTCAACAGTCTTAGCTTGGGAAGGTGTAAAAAACAGCAACTGCAATAGACCACAGGGGGAAAAAAAACCCCCAAACAAACCCCTACCGAATCTGAATGAGAGAGGTGAAAAAAGGTTCAATCTAGCACCTGAAAGTGGTTTTCAGCTCTAGGGAAACCTTTAAAAGTTTCTTTGTAGACAAACAGGGTTTCAGAAAAGGTTTGAATTAGATTCTTTTTAGAAATCTAGAACCGTTTCCCAGCCGAGGTACCTGAGAGGAGACGCTTTTTTCCTCATGCAGTGCAAATTCGATCCTGATTCGACTGGAGTGCATAAAGTGCTGTAGAACTGTTGGTTATACATATATGGTGTTTTTTTGACAGGTGAGCTGCTAATCTGACATGTGAGACGCTAAATAAGCCAGAGGACAAAAGTGGAGGTCTATTAAAAAAAAAAAAGTATGCAGTTCACAAAAATGTTTGTTTTTACGTATTTACATTTAAATTTATTCTAGAGCTACAACAATTAATCGATAAAATCGGTAATAATCGATTATGAAAATTATTGTCAATGAATCTCATTATTGATTAGTTGGTCTGCGTGCGGCACGGGGGAGATTCACTCATTACTTTACTTCTGTTCCGAAAACACGCTTCAGAGAATAAATACTAAAGCTTTGTCCCAAATGAAGTACTGTACACTTACACTATGCACTCTGCACTACAGTCTAGTGTGTGGATCTCAAATATAACACTAGCGGTTTTTTTACTAACTGGAAGTATAAACCGCTTCCTAGGCGACGACGCATGACGTCATACGCACGCTAGCATTAGCAGACACCCGAGTCACCGACAATTACTTTCTTCAGTTTACTTTCTGTCAGCGTTACCATTTATTCCTAATATGACCCCAGTCACCATCAGACGGAGGTGAAATCGTCTCATGACTGAGGAAGAAAGTGTAACCTCCAAGTCCTCTAAGGCAGGGAGCATTTTAAACATCGTGGAAATTAAACTGATGCACGAAGACAAACTTATCTTTATATCCAAAATACTCCACTGTGTGTAAGGGGCAGGGGAAACGGGTGCAAGCTGCTTAAAAGGTTTAGTTTAATTTAAGTTTATTGTCAGTATATGCTGCATTTGCAGTGTAAATTCTGTCGTTTATTATAATGGAAGTGATGTGTTAGTAAAGAGGCCGCGTTGCTGATCACGCGTAGTGTAAACGCGCTGATACACAGTGTAGCGCGAGTAAGACCTGTAATGTCTAATTAAAATATTATGATCAAAAGTAAACACAAGTAAAATAATATTCCTAAAGGCAGTGAGTAACAGAAACCACAAGGTGCAGTGAAACTGAGTTTTTATTATTAATTTAGGACTGTAGTTTAATTTGGTGCTTTTTGTGCATCCATAAAAAATAATGCATAAATACTATAAAATTATGTGTGTGTGTGTATGTGTGTGTATATATATATATATATATATATATATATATACACACACACACACACACAATTTATTTTATAGTATTCATGCATTATTTTTATGGATGCACAAAAAGCACTGAATTAAACCACAGTCCTAAATTAATAATATATATTTTGGTGTGTGTGTATTGGGTCCTTTCTGTTTTGGACAAACAGTTGGGTGAAGTTTTAGTCTGAATTTTATATTTGTAACACTCAGTTTGAGGATTTTATTTTAAATAAACAACAAAAAAAAGGCACCAAAAGTTTTCCCCGCCCCATCCGATTAATCGAAAAAATAATCGGCCAACTAATAGATTATAAAAATAATCGTTAATTGCAGCCCTAATGTATTCCTAATGTTTTCTCAGAGCGCAGCTGATTTCGGTTTCTATACAAAAAATGAAACATTTGCAACTCTGTTTAGCTTTGACTCTTCCTTCAGCAACTTTGTCGAGTTTCTATGTGGTTTTATTTGCTTTTATCCCGGACAAATTTACATGGAAAACAAAAAAAAGCGCCATATGGGAAGAGGCATATGGAAGAGTACTTGTAAACCTCTCCCACACACAGGACAAAGCTATGCAAATGTATGAAAATCTTTAGCATCCTCAATAAGTACAAGAATACTGAGCTGGCAAATAAATAAATAAATAAATAAATAAATAAGATTCAAAACATTTTGTGAACTGTATCCAGAGTTGTTTTTGTGTTATTACACTGAGATCTTCATAACACATTGTACGTCTACAGCACTCCGGTTCCGTCTGGCTCATCTCATATGTCAGATTAGCAGCTCCCGTATCAAGAACTGTCATCCACAACCCATAATGCCTTGCACATTTGAGTTCCTCTCCTGCAGATAGATGGTCTCAGACCAGCTGTTTTGGTCTACACTTGAGTGTGACACCTTCCCGAATAAATTGAAATGAGGCAAAAAACAAATGCACCAGGGTTCAATTTAAACAGACTAAATACTGCACACAGATCATGCCCAGCATGCTCACTGTTCTCCAACGGACACTGTGAGATTTCGACAGCCAGGACAGGATTTAAAGGGCACTGTGTGTGAAGGTTGAGCGACCAGGGTGGGCCACTGAGTGTGAATGGCAGAGTGTGGCACTGCGGAAAGTGCAAGTGAGTGCAGCAGATTCCCTTCATGGCTGGAGCCATCACACATCAACTGGCTCCCTAAAATATCCCTTCTCTCATTCCTCCCGGTGCTCACCAGCACGCCTGTTTTCCCGTTCAGCATGTAGGACGAGTTGAAGAACTTAGGGCTGCTCTTGGGGTCCACGGGGATCTCCTCTTTGTTGCGAAACCACTGGTAGTGGGACTTGGGGAAGCCCTCATCCTCCATACACGTCAGCTCAGCTGACTTCCCCACCGGCACAGACGTAGGCACAGAGCACCGAGGAGTCACTGGCTTTACTGCAAAACAGAACCCAGATAACCCAAGTGAGAGTCACGTAGAAAACAGCATCCCCGCATCTTTAAATCAAATGAAAAGTGCAGGCGGTCAAATCCGTACGCATTAAGGCCATGCATGGTGCGCTTTCCCCTTTTAGCTGCCTGATTAATCTCAGATGCAGTTTCAGAATTTTCCCCATTTAGCCGCGGACACGCCCGAGCCTGAGGCAGGCCGGAAAGCATCCCCGCCAAGGGCAGGAAGGGTAGTGTGCCCGAGCTCAGCTTACAGCGACGCAGCTTGGACAACACGAACAACACCATTTCTGAGAAAACAAACAGCGTACTACTAATTGCTAGTGGTGTCTGCCAGAAATTCAGGCAACTACAATTAATATAGAAACTCTACTGTGGAGTACTGATGGGTGTTACGATAAAGTGCATCAGCAAGGGGGAAAAAAAAAAATATATATATATATATATATATATATATATATATATATATATATATATAGGTCGGATGGGTTTCTATTCTGAATTAGTCATTTACACATCATAATATTCCTAATATTCTAAAGTTCACCCCAGGGTACCTGAGACAACATTTAGTCTGTTATGATCCTCCTCACCTGCTTGCTTCGATCAAAAGATGCAGGTTCTTTATCAGTATAATACTGAAGATGACAGCAGGAGGCAGAGCTTTTTACTACAAAGCCCCCCAGCTTTGAGATAGCCTTCCAGTTAGTGTTTGGGATTCGGACACAACCTCAGTATTTAAGTCGAGTTTGAAAACCTATTTGTTTAGTCAGGCATTTTGTAAAATATCATGGGGATTTATGGGCAGGAGAGTTTTGGTAAACTGAAATGTTTTGATGCTGTGAGGTGGAGTGCCGGACATTTTATGTCTCAGGGTGCCCTCAAAGCTGGCTGGCTCTCCCTTTCGGTTATGCTGTCAAAGCTAAACCTGAAGAAGTTCCCACTTGCACTCTGATCGCAATGTACACCCTTTTAAACCACTGTAGTATAAGAATATATCTAATCTGCTCTATTTCTCTGTTGAGCTATATGTGTACTGTTTGATGTGATGCTGGTGCCTGATCCTGACACACTACTTCTTTTGCTGTGGCTCTTCTCATCCTATGGATTCATACTCATATTCATATTCGCTTTGTCCTGTTGTGGATGGTTCCACATGGATACAGCAAAGATTTACACTTCCCAAAAAGCAGTTTATGCCAAGTCTCATCACTGTTCAGTGGATAATCTCACTTGGATACTGTAAATTTGTAACTGCTGCTGTAATCATAAGGACCATCCTGTTCTCAATCCAGGACTCATATTCACAATATGCTTATGATAAACATCCTTTCAACACACAGTACTGTCTGATCTGATTATCCTAACTTGCATGCACAGTGTGTGAATGATTGTGATTGTGAAGCGTCTCTCACCTCTGATCGAGAGGTTTATCACAATCTCATCAAAGATTTTAGCGTCAAAAGTGGCTGTGACCTCACAGCGGTACGATGCAGTGTCTAATCTTGTTGCATTAAGAATGACTAAAGTTGCAGGCTCTCGAATCTTTGCTCTGTTCTCCAAGTCACCTAAAGGAAACAAAAGCCATTTTTAAATGTCCTACTAGTGATCGAATATTAACTTGACCAGATTTAGGAGAGGAATGTAACCTAAGCAAAGCCATGTATGTTACTTTCACATATAACGTTCAAAATGATATCGAAAGACCAATGAATCACCTGATATTTTGTTTTCAAAATAGACATAGCTTGTTTTCCCATTCTTAATCTTCTTCCATTCAATTCTGGGACCGGTCGTGGAGATAGATTCTATCAGACAGGACAGTTCAATTGCTGCGCAAGGAAAAAACAGAAAAGAAAGAAAGCATGTGCATTTGACCAAAAAGTCTTAACATCAGAAAACCATTTAATTGCTGTTCCTCAGTTTGGCTCGCAAGAAAACCCCTTGTACTTACATTCAAACTCATTGGCCTGTGGTGAAGAATTTGCAGTTTTCAGTACCACTGCCAAGATGCTGACATAGCCTGTAATGAAGAAGCGAAAGAGAGAATTAACAGCACTGTAATGCTTGCCAAGTTTTCCCCTTAACGCAGTAACACCGGGTCATGTGTTCATGTGAGGTGAAATCATTCAGGCTGCCATCATTGGAGCTTAGAGCTACTGGAGATGCCTGTACTAGTGGACTCTTCCAGAAAATTCCTGAAACTCAATTAACACTCAGCCCCCAGTGCTTAGAGCCTGCACCCCACCCTCACACATTCTTTACATCTCTGTATCCTGCTGGCAGAGCTAAAAATGGCAGATCTGCCATTTTTAGTTTAACTCTGACAAACACGTCACCTTTTGGTTCAAACCATGTGAACTGTATTAGAGGTGACACGACCTGATCATGTCATCTCCAAAATTCAAATGTAAAATCTGCCTGTGTAAAGAAAGAAAATCAACGCATCACTTTGTTGTTGTTTTTAAATCAAATTAATGTACGCTACGGATCCACTATTTGGTCACTGTCCTGTTGAGTGTTGCAAACAGAAGCCTGAAATGGGAAAGAAGGAGAAAAATGCAAACTTAGCCAGATCCACTGTATGTCAATGTTGTGAATCGCAGTCTTTATGCTTTGTTTAAAGCTCACACTTTGTAAATTACTTCACGTGTAGCTTTTTGGTCCAACTGCTCCTGCTATGATAACACTAACATGGCTATGGGATTTTCAGTGTTATGTTATCACCAGGCTGTCAGTAGTATGACAGCTAGCAGAAATGGATGTCCAAAACAGGATGAGAAAAACAAAGAGCCAAATCCTGACCTGGCCTCTTTAAAGCCAATCATAGAGGCCTATCCATGTGTATGTTAAGGTAAGGAAATGAATGGCGCCATGTCCTCGTCTCCATTTCCTCTTAAACTATGACATGAACGCCAGTCACAAGAACAAGTCCTGATATCCCGTATCACCTCAACTCTTTGGCTAGTATCTACAATAAAAAAGCTGTAGTGTGAGGTCCATTAAAAAGAAACCAGTGTGTTTAAAGCATTTCAGCAGACGGAGCCTGTGTTTCCAAGGAGTGTTAGCAGTAGTTGAGGCTAACACTAAGGCACAAGGCCAAGCCTCAGTTCTGTTTATGCATGCTTTCTCCAACATCTGGTCTCTGTAACCTTTACAAAATACGCGATCCACTTTGAAGATGTTCTAAACTGCAATAGGTTAACAGCTGGTGTCTCATACTTCCCAGCATCCTGGAGTACACGGCCTGAAACTCTTCGCCAGGATGGTGAAGCTCCAGGAAGGTGATTTCGCTCTGGAATTCCTCATCCAGCCTCAAACATGTGGCACACAGTGCTTTGTTTTAGAAATCTAATCAGGACACTGAAAAAATAATGGCTAAGGATAATTTCTATGAATCTTTGATGACAGGCTTTTGGGCCAAGACTCTTGAGGTTTCATCCTTTTCACACTGAGCCAGTACAAACAAAACTGAAGCCATGAAACCAGACAAAACAACATGCATTGTTAGGACTTCAAAGAGAAAAACCTTCAAGAATAAGTAAATATTTGTTGTATTCTTTGATTCTTTGTTGTTCCCCATTTTTTTCAATCAAATGTTCATAAGCAAACTGTCCGGCATAACAACACAAGTGATATCTTTCAGCCGAAACAAAAACTGCCTTGGAAAAAGCATCATGTGAAATACAAGGGCACAGCACTTGTTTGCAATGTCCTTTCTCTGAGCTCTTTTTTGTCAGTTTCAGTGCAGAAGATGGTGCTTAAATGATGTTGACATCCAGTTAAAAGGTTACAAGGACCGTCTAAAAACAGAAGAACTCCAGGAAAGTGTGAACGCAAGTCAGAACGCATCACATCTTGGAGTCTATCACACTGAACCATTTGGGAATAGGAAGCAAAAATGGCTTTTTCAATACTCAGATGTCTGGAGGAAAAATGTGTACCTGAATACTACAGATCTCAGAAGGAAGACGCTGAGGGCTTACCCCACATCCTATTAACAATAAAATCCTGTGCAGTGTTTGGTGTGGGGTAGGTGTCTCTTGTCTGCTTTCCTTTCCGCGTCTGCTACATTCTGCTTTTTGACACCACCACCGATACCAGACACCCGAATCCCGAATTCAAGACTTCGCACTCTCCTGCAGGATGTCTGTGCGCACATCTCACGTTGATACATAATCAGCGACAGTCGTACTGTGTAAGAACTCTGAGGTCTGACGCCAGTCATAGGATAATTGAGCCCTCAAACAAGCCAGGTGCTGTGTGACCTACATAGGCTTCGCTAAGCGCTGAGCTGTGCAGCTGGAGCCCAGATCTGACAATCTGGACCAAGTTTTAATCTTCTATTCCTTACAAGAATGACCGGTGTTCCATTAGTAATCTTAGTGTAATGCTTGGATACAATCTAGGTTACACCTGGAGTTAAAAATCTTATTGCTGAGCTAAATCACAACACAATGAATGATACATATACGGCTCTTGGGAGGAACAGGTCAGAGAAAATTGGCAAGGCAAAACAGATCAACACTACCCAGAGAGTCATTTAATGGAAACCCTTGGCTTAAAAGGATGGTCTACAGCAAATGCCTGGCTTAGCAAAACATTACTATGCTTTAATCGTGATTCATCGGGGTATATGGGCATTTTTCCACAGCACATTTAGCAACAATAGATCAAACCGCAAGCCAGGACTCCAATAACGTATTTGAAGCATACATTGATTTTTGTCTCTTTTTTTGTACATTTACTTTTTCCCTTGTTTAACGTTTTTTGTTTTTACCCCAAATGCATAATTTTTCAGCAAAAACTGTACTGTAAGTCTGATAAACAAATTAATGAACTGTGAACTGTGCTTAAAGTGTTCTAAAGTGTCCTTAGAAATTTACATATATATTTATTCAAAAACATTTAAACCCCAATTATCTTTTTCATTTAAAGTATTTCCCTCACCCTCATAATTATTTTTTACTTCTGTCTTTAATTTATTTATTCATTTACATGTGTTTCATTTTCATGTGATTCATATTCATGTGATTCATTAACATGTGAATCATTTACATGTGATTCATATTCAAGTGGTTCATTTTCATGTGATTAATTTACGTATGATTCATTTACATGTGATTCATTTACTAATTTCCCTCATAATTATTAAGCTTACTTAGCACTTTAAAAAAAAAAAAAAACTTTTTCTGTTTGTTTTGACATCAACGATTGACCAAAAATTGCCCCAAAAAAAACCCTTTTCTTTACGAGATATATATCGCTAGGTACAAGTTATTTTCCTCATAGTCAAATTCTGATCAAATTACTCATTCATTTACAATACAAATGTGCACATTCAACATAACTGCTTGTGTGGAAGTGAGAAATAATTTATATAAAATTTACAATGTCAGAAAGTTCATTTCCTAACTTTAAAGATGTCTGGAATAGACACAACAATGACGACATTTCAAACTACTCTATGATCATTTTGGCCCCCAACAGTGACATCGCAATGTGCAATGTTTACAATTTTAACAACACGTAAGAAGTGCGCACTTGTGCTTTAATTGTTTGTTTAACTAACTCGCACCGGCTGGGGTGAAATTTGGGTCTGCGTTTACTCGGCATACAAATCTTCTTCAGTATTCTTTTGAAAATGGCAGCTGGGTTTGTGCGTTTTTTGACAGGATATGTATAACCATTCAGCAACAAACAGTGCTGCTGTTTCCACACCTGAATTCCATTACTTTGTCTTGAGCAGATACAGATGGAATCTTTGGTACTGGACCAGTGGTCTATGGAAAAAGTATGGTTGCAGGTGCCAAAAAATGTAGTACTTTGTGTAGTGAAAAATGGCTTTTTGGCAGTCCCCACAGCACAGAGCTTAAAGGCACCACACCCTAGATTAACATGAGATCTGTAATCAGCAGGGAAAGAGAGAGAGATATATACAGAGAGAGAGAGAGAGAGGTGAGTGAAAGAGCTGAGGCAGATTCCGCCTCCATGCAGCTTGTCAGGAAGCATTCGACACATCCAGTTCACTCAGCAATGCATGAAGTGGATAATATTCTTGTTATTTTTAAACCGCTGCATTGATTCGAGTCTGCTGGCCCGAGGCTGTGCCCTTGCTGAAAAAAATAATAAAAATCCACGGAGCCATTCATTATATGCTCCAGCCATCGTCCCCTGCACTGGATGCGATGAAGCTCTGCAACTCTTCTTGTCTGAGCTCGTGGAGAGCACCTTTCTTTAAATCCTGCTCACCCCTGCTGCTTTACAAAAGATCTGCACGGATGTTACACTGAACAATACGAGAAGTCACATATCCTCCTCCGGTGACACTTTTGAAACTCCTGCCTGCTCACTGTGACTCAGTTGGAAGGCTGCTTTATTGTACAGAGCTATCAGAATACAGCGTACGTCACAACAAATGCGTCTGTTCAAGGGGTAAATGTTTCCTCAGAGTTAAATCTCTCAACCATTCGGAAATAACCGGACCATCAACAGCAGATCAGCTTGTGCTTTTGATTATTTTACTGTAGAGCAGTTGTTTGACAGTGTATGAAAAACTGCACATGGCAAGCCTGTGAGCTGAGAAGAACAAGCAAGCCAACGGAATTCATTTCACACTTAACAAAACATTACCCTAATTAATTAATGTTATCACACAGCTTAAATTTTGTTCTTGACTTTGTAGCACTTTCAGTAGAGAAAATGAGTCTGGAATGTACAACCAGACAATGCAAGAGAAGTATAATTTTTCAAACTTGCATACTATTTCAAGGACTCTTTGAAGAGCCATCTGCTCCAGTAACTGACAGTAGTGTGAGAGTCCTGGCTACACCCTAAACAAATAATCTCCCGTTCTGAGAGGCCACCTGTTGAGAGGCAAAGAAGAAAAGAAGCCCAGCCACTTTAGAGGCACAAAAAAAATGTTGGCGGGAAGAAAGTTACAGCTTTCTCAGATTGCCCGAGTGTGCTCGAGCTGGGTTTTCACAACTGAGGACCTTCTCCAAGCTTGAAACATCTCATCCTGTGCACCTGACTGGATACGCACTTCTCCCATACCGCTAACACTATTTATATGCTCAGGAAGGGCAGGAAGTTCCATTCTCCATTTCTTTTAACAACAAGAATGACCTCCTGTTTGGAGATTAATCTCACACCATCTGCTCACCTCCCACACTCGATTTAAATGACCGGCAAGAATCTCTGGAGGAGACGCAGGATAATGGAAGCACTGCTAAACATAAGGCACCTTTGACTCATGGATAGCTCTGATTGTAATCCTTTTATAAGTTGGTTGAGTTTCATTAATATGATGAGATCAATTTCACAACCACTGAGGAAAATATTCCGTGTGCCATGAAATTCACTTTAAACAAAGGAAATTGTGTTTTTCCCCCCCTTTACAGCCTACATAGACCACAAAGCCAAGTTTGTGAGTGAATGATTTGAGCTTGTTGTTCTTTCTCATTCCAGACTAAAATTAGTACAGAGATAAGAAAATCTCTGCAAAGAGCACACCTCAGATATTCCGTTAGTTGTTGTGCAAATGCCACTAAGCTTTTTTAAGTGTAAGTGCTGCAAACGTTGCAGGTACAATAAGCAACAGTAAATGTATGTGAGTCTTATTTCATAGGTGGACCAAGACATGGAGTAACCACTTGTTCAAGCACTTGTTCTGTTTGATATTAACTGAATTGGCTCTGTGTTGAATCCTCTGACTGCTGATCCAACAGGAGCCTCTAATGTACACAGATCAAAGACTACTCTTGATCTGTGGCAGTGAGAGGGGGCGCAGTGTCTCACTGGGTGTCTGGAAGCATGTCATTTCATGTCAGCGTTCGAATGTGCAGGATCACTTTCTGCTTGTCCTCTGGTTAACTTGAGCAGAGTGTGAACAAGCTTATGTTCACAAGTTCTGCATATCCTGGTTGACTTGCCGGACTGGAACAGGCAGATCGCTTGTGATTTACGGCACAAACCGACAGTGGTCTCTCTTGATGAACGCACCAGAAAGCCACTACGCTATGGTTATCGCCCCCAAACACCCACATTCCAGGCACACTAAATGACCCTGTCTTAGCAAGACTGCTCTATTTCTGAGTTAAAATATAGACTGCTTGTTTGGTGTCACTTTGGTGTCATGTTAATTCCCAGGACTGCAAATGGCTTTGTTTTGTGACACAGTGGCACTATATGAATGCTAAATTCTTCAAGGCAGTGTTTGATGACGACTGCGAATGAATGACACCATTCCAGATTTGAACAAAAGCTCACACAACTCCAACTCTGTGAGAAAAAGAGAATTCTAAATTGAATTTAGACTGGGAAAGACCCAGCTTATCACACCCTTAGCTGATCCCCCTTGTAATTTTTAAAACATATTCACCATCGCTGGCCTACTAGACTCACAAGCCTCCGTCCGATAGTTTTCATTACACAATGTAGCCAATAACAGCCTATTATTACAAAAGGCCATTTCATTGACATTCGAACTGACCAACTACAAGCTGCTGTTATTGTGTGACATGTAGTTGCTGGCCCTAATGAAAACAGTGCTACAACCAGCAAGCTGTGTGGTTTATTACAGGTGCTTAATTTAGTCAGTTTGAAGGGTACCCTGGTGCTACATCCCCTGTAGTTATGTTTACTTAGGTATGGGTCCTGTCTGGTCTGAGAGTGTCTGAGCACGGTTGTCTCGGTCTGATTCCAAGCGAACTCTTGTGCAGTTTGATTGCAGTGACAAAGTGATTTGACTCTGAATTGACCAAACTGAACGAAATGTAGCAAACATGCTGTATTTTGGGTTAAGTGCAGCATAACTATGTAGCCAAAGAACAGAGTAGAAATACCAAGTGCCCTGAATATCTGGGGGGAAAATCAAGTAACATGTTCTCTGTGCTGTATGTTTCCAGCCCTACAGGTAGATCCACCCCCCCACCCCCACTTTTTTTTTTGTTTAATTATGTATAATATCAAACCAAAGAGCAACAGATCAAAAGTATCAATTTCCTGCTGCTTTGAACCTGGAATACTGACTAATAGGTGTTAAAGCATCCTGTGGTTCAGCGGAGAGCGGGAAAAGCAGTGGCGGTTATGCCAAAGACAGGATACTGTGAATCTTAGTTTTTCGACCCAATGACTACATTTCTGGATTTGAAATATTACAGTTGAAAGTAGTTATTGTTACTTATGTTATTTTATTATGTTGAAAAATGATGAAGATGCTGGGAATAGGGGAATGCTGTCATGGGGAACTTACACAACCATGAGGTCGCACATAGGGCTTTGGAAATCATAAAAAAAAAATACTGTAATTGAATCCTTTGTCAGAGTGAGTTAGTCATGATTTAGTAGACAATCTGAGGCAGCGAGTCTGTGAGTTATTCTTCAGGGGTTTGAGAACAAGTTAGCGTTCGGGAAGCCTCGGCTATTTATAGCTGCTGTCGATGCCAGGCAGAGAGCGCACGGCCGACTAATTTGTTGCATTTGCAGGTAAGTCTGAGTGGTACGGTGCCATTTTCAGGAAGCTGAGACCATCCCCCTTAATAAGATCTAATTATGGCTCATTTTTCAACCTCCTGGCCTGGGGAGGACACAGACAGAACAACTTGGCAAAGAAAGTGCTTCAAGACAATTTGTCTGAGGAAATAAAGACGTTTCACGCCTTCGAAGACAACATGCTCACCTGAATTCAGCCTTGAGTTGTTGACTCAGACAGTTGACTTCTCTGTTAATAACTCAGGGCTGAATTCAGCTGAGCATGTTGTTTTTCGGAGGCAAGAATCGTGTATTCACCAGGAAGCCGTCACCACAGTGATCTGTAAATCGCGTCGCTGCCGTTGCCAGAATTAGCCGCTCGCTGCTCTCTGCACAGATGGCATCAGCCGGGCTAGCTGCAAATGCCTTGCATTCTCATCCAAGCAGACTGACCTCTTCCTTAATCCTAATTAGGAATGCAATTTGCACCGGGGCCTTCTGCAAATGCCGTGGAAAATAAATAACTGCAGAAACAAATACATATTTCCTTCTTTGGTTCGCAATTACAGCTTGCAGCAGCATGAGACAGAAATGATTCTGTGTTTCTGATGAGATGCTAATACAGTGGTGTCATCACAACACAGTTCAGGACAAAGTGCACCTCTCAATGGGTCATGATAAAACACAAATGTAGTGGCTCAGCTTGGGAAAATAAAGGGACAAAAACACTAGCTCATATCCTGCATCTCTTGTAGATGGATATAAATATTCTTTCACTGTAGGAACTGTATTAAACATTTTCATTTCATTTACATCTAGCTATTTGGCACATGCTCAGATCTACAAAAAGCTCGTTCGAGAATCTGAAAGACTAGGGACGAATTATGGTTTATGAAAGTGCACAAAAAATAATACAGACCAGAAAAATAAGAAATAACACCAAAGAGACTAACATGACAAGACAACATGACATTATTACATCACGATAGCATATCAACACGATGCACTTTTCCAAGTATCATTATTATAGTCATGTGTCAGTGCTTTTCTAACTTTTGGCACTGAGTGTAAAATGTACCTGATTAAACATTAAAAACTATTTTGTAACAACTGTTTCATTTTCAGTTCTTTTCTTTGTGAAATATCGTAATGTTTATATAAATGCTGGACAAACGTTTCTGAACCCTAGTTGGAGCTTTCTTAGAAATGCTTCAGCAAACTTATACATAGTGATACTTACTGAATATCCTGTATTATAAAGATGTCTCCACATAAACTGATAAAAAATGTGTGTAATTGTTAATATGGTAAAGTTTTATAGTCTTCAAGACAGTGGGTGTTGCGCTTTGTGCTTTCTCAGTAACAAGCTGCATTTTTTTGTCTTATTAACTACACGAGAGAATATGTTTTTTTTCTCTGCTCTAATACAACGTATTCAGTTCTCTAAACTCTTCATTAGATAAATCCGGTATTATCGTTCGAGAACTAAACTGTGCAGTGCAGGGTTGATGTATGGCTGTTCTAGAAGCCTTGTATTGTTTACTGATTGGTCAGCGACTTGTTTTTGTTTTTTACAACAGCTGCAAACCCCAGCACTGGCAGAATGTATTCAGCTGAATAAAAGCCTCACACGGCTGGTGGAGACCTGTTGATTTAGTGGGGGTCTATCTATAATCCCCTCCACTTCCTGCCTAAAACGGACACCGCGGAATGCAATGTGTGAAATGAGAAACCCTGTTTCTCTCCCAGTAAACTGGGTGATGTATGAAAAAAAACAACAACAAGGGTATCAACACAACTGTGGAGATTTTATTATCCACATTTGTTACCCCACAACAGAAAGTTATACTAATGAGAGCTTACACATTAAACATATTCAAGGTGGTTAATTTAATTTAGTTCATCGTTAATAAAAATGCTAGATCTGAGTTTTGTTTATTTAAAACACTGATATGATAGAGAGAGAGAGAGAGAGAGAGATAAGAGAATATGTATATCCAAAACCGCACCCTAACCCCTATCCGCTATCTAGTGCACTATTTTGGGTGTTTTGCTTAGCAGGGAATCTCCAGTGCACTCATAAAATCCCACAATGCACTGTAATAGCAGAGTGCACAGAATACCCAGTGTGTACATAACACGTGACACAGAGATGTAATGAATTTATCAACGATATTAAAGTTGATTAGAAATAAAGATAAAACATGATGGGTTTTTTTTAAACAATATTTAAAATGTCTGATAATGGTGCATTGTGTTCTATTGAAATGGATAAATGTGAAATACACAAAGCAAGGGTCAACACTGTTCTCAGAATATTTTGTTGCACAGAAATTGCATTTCGCTAACATCACGTACACTTTGAAAGCAATATAAAATGTAGTTTCACGTAAATAATACTGAACTCAACTGATCAAGAGTAAAGCTTTCAGCTCCGATTCTTGAGTAACTCTGTTGTCTTCACTGGACTGTAACTGAGCCAGCAGCAGGAAGCTCATAAACACGGCCTAATAAGATGAGTGGAGGCATTCAGTGTGCTCTTGGAGATGCTATCGGGCCTAAAACAGCAGACCAAGCACAAATCCGTCAGCTCGCCTTGTGTTTTGTGCAGCAGAGGCCCCCAGTAGCAGCTCCAGTTAATTGCCTTTTGTTTGCTAGTCTGAATAGAAGCTGTCTTGTGTGGTGAAACGCTCCTCAACAGTTAGACCGCTGAATGTGTCGGTATACTTTTTGGTCAGTCACAGAGTAAAGCTGGCGCACTTAATATGTGAAAACTGTGGCTGAAATTTCAATAAAACATGAGTTTATTAATTTACTGTTGGCAAATACTAACACACAATGTGCATGTTGTTTGGTAGCTTCCATCTTTCTGCTTAATGCCAGCATTTGCATTTACATTTACATGATCTGGTAATGTAAATATAGCAGCATGCATTGATTTTAATCCTTTAAGAACTATAATCCTTTGCTGAATGACTTCCTATAGCTGAAGCCAACAAAAGAGGCCTACGTTTATGCAATTCTTTTTATTTGCAAATGTGAAACACGCAGGCTCAGCTTCAGTCCAGGCTCTGAAGCAACAAAATAAAATATCTTCCATGTGATTTATTTCAGATCTGCTGTAAACAATCTCTGATTATGCAACACGTTCATTTTGAAAACCGAAAAAAACAAGCAAAGAAAAAAAAATTCATGAGCGATAAGATAAATAGCAAGCAGTGAAGTTCCAGTTTATGGCTTTGATTAAATAATAAAATGTAATCAGTGTGTGTGATGTTCTTTGTACAAGTGGGTTATTAGCCATTCTGACTTTATGATGATTTACTGATCCCCATTGTGTTCACAGCTGAGTGAAGTATGAGTCAAAGCTGGTGACACACAGAGCAACAGGTTATTCGGTGCTTGAACTAAGGTGAAAGGTCAGAGCCCAAACAGTGACCTGCTTCCCCCCTGCTTTCACCAGCATGATCTACACAGCAGGGTGAGATTGGCTTACCTGAACTGTGGCAACTTTCACTTTCTGCTGCTGAGGAGTGTCTATGTCTTGGCTAGAAAAACATACATTACAGTTAACTGGCTAATTTGTTGCTAACAAAAGATGAACGTGGAGGTGCCTGTGGTTTTCCGCACCACTTTACAGCTCAAACGCACAGAGGTAAAAAATAACAATGTAGTATGATGTCCAATATAGTATAACGTCAAAGGGCCCGTTAAGAGGACAGTTTTCAAAATCACCTTGTAGAAAAGTTGGACACTTTTCTTGCAGCAACACTTGTGATTCATGAAAACGTCTGTGATTCATTAAAAATGAGTACTTTTCATTTATACTGATAATTGATTACACAAATACACTTCCCTATGTACATCATCAACAAACAGCAGTCGAGCAGATCTGCCCTGTCATGTGTCCTATGTAGCTAGCTAGTTACGTTATGGGACAACTGGAAAATTTTTATCTCAGCAGCATGTATTGCTAACATCAGTTACGTAGTTAGCTAATATCGAATTTTCTTCCCAGAGATTTTTCTCTTTCTGATGAAAAATCCTGGGATCCTTTACCTGTCTGGATGATGTAAAGAGTCATAGGTTTCTGTTGTCTTAAATTCCTTGAGGCACTTCAGAATAGGTAAAGGGGTTGTGTATATGATCAATATATGATGAAAACACAAATGTGCTATGTGTTCTGCCAGTTTAAGTGAAATCAGCAGTTCTGGGAAAAGTAAATAAGATTCGCAATCGACTTTGTTGAAGTTTTTCTTTATTGTCTTCTGTAGTACAAGCAGAACTACAATTCTATGCAAATGACCTACAAGCCAGAAAGTCTGTCCCAAATATTGCGACCACAACCGCCACAATCAATTACTTGATTAAAGTACTGAAGGTCTAAGCACAAAACATTACATTTAGTATATTTACATTTAGTATTTAGTATACTAGTGACTTAAATCAAAATAAAACAGTTAGAAGTGATGCAATAAATAAGCTCTATGATGCGGTTTTAGTTTTTATTACTACTCTGTAACACCCTATACACTACCGGTCAAAAGTTTGGAGACACTTGACTGAAATGTTTCTCATGATCTTAAAAATCTTTTGATCTGAAGGTGTATGATTAAATGTTTGAAATCGGTGTTGTAGACAAAAATATAATTGTGCCAACGTATTCATTTCTTTCATTAGAAAACTAACATTTTATTTACAAAAAATTTTTTTTTCAACGGATGACTTGGAGCGAAATATTCCGGAAAGCAGCCAATAAGTGTCCAGCGTAGGTGGGAACTCCTTTAATACTGTTTAAAAAGCATCTCAGGGGGATTCCTCAAGAAAACGGTTGAGAAAATGCCAAGAATACATTTCTGGAAATTCTAGGCAAGAAGGGTGTCTACTTTAAGGATGTTATTATTATTCTAAAATGTGGAAAAAAAATTATAAAAATAAAGAATGAGTGTTTCTAAACTTTTGACCGGTAGTGTAGGTCATTTATTTGATTGTTTTCCTAATGGACAGCAGCTTCTGTCACGATCTCACCGGCAGAGGTCGCTGTGGAGACAACGTGCACGAGCACCGGGAAAGCGTGTGCACGTGCTCGAAGTGCACATGGACGATAAGACTGTTTCCTACGGACACATGCCTTTTGTTTTGGTTTGGTTCTCTTCCAGTTCGGGTATTGGTTGATATTCAAGGGTGTGTCATGATTGGTCCCAGCTGTCTGTATTCAGGTGTAATTGTGACTGGTTATTTAAACCCCTCGCTGCTGTGCACATCGCGCGGTATTAAAGTAAAACAGAGACTATTAGAGACTGATGGGTGTAATGATGCCACGCGGTAAAGTTCCATGTTCTGTCTTGTTCCTTAGTTCATACCATACCATAGTTAAGAGTGTTCATGCCATGCCATAGTTAAGAGTGTTCATGCCATGCCATAGTTAAGAGTGTTCATGCCATGCCATAGTTAAGAGTGTTCATGTCATGCCGTAGTTAAGAGTGTTCATGTCTTAGTTTAAAGAGTGTTCGTGCTGTAGTTAAGAGCGTTCATGTCTTAGTTTAAAGAGTGTTCATGCCGGTGTTAAGAGTGTTCATGTCTTAGTTTAAGGAGTGTTAATGCCTGAGTTAATTGAGTGTTCATGCCTGAGTTAAATGAACGTTTCATGCCCAAGTTAAATGAATGTTTCATGCCTGAGTTAAGCAAGTGTTTCAGGTCATAGTCCTGTTCTTTGTGCTTCATGCCTCATTCCAAGTTAAGGGATAAGTGTTTCAGTTTCATGTCCTTAGCTTAAATCTAAATAAAGTCTAAACGTCACTCCTGCGCTTACTTCCTGTTTTGAGTCCTAGTTCGTAAAGGCTTCTGCTTTTATAAAATTACCTGAAATTGGGTTTTGATTAAATGATGGTCACTTTTGACCACTATATAGTGGCAGATCTCACTGTGAAAGGGAGTACAGCATAGTCATGATCACTGCAGCATACAGCATATCATAGCCCTTGTCAAGTCCATGAACTTCTAAATAACAAACAAGTGTTGAGTGCTTGTTTGAAGTGTTTGCAAAGAAAACATCATGAACTGAACATGTTTTTTTTTCAAACTTCATTTTAAAAATAACCCAAAGTGTAAAAGGTATGAGTCGAGCTTAAAAACATGTTCACAAATGCAGACTGCAGACTGGAATAGTTAGCGTAGGCGGTATGAGAGGCCTGGGAGGGAATGTTGTGAAACAGGTGAGGAGTTATGTGGGGTAGTGGGGGAAGAGGAAGCCCTCCATCACCTGCTCGGGAGGATCCCCTGTCGTATGGGAAATGCTTGGCGCATTTTCTTAGTTGACTAAGATGCTGAGAGGTTGATGCCATCAGTCCTACGGGCATCTAAAACAAATGTGGACATTCCACAGGGCTGGGGTGGGGGGAGCGGAGCGACCTGTGGTGTGGGACACGCCAAGCAAAAGCAGCATTCTTTAGTCTTTAATTTTGAGCCTGTTTCCCATTAACAAGCTCATTACACGATTAGTAAAACAATTGCTTAACTTCATAATCAGGGATTCATAAAGCCATTTCAGGTCTAATGCGTAAACTATTTCCCTACATTTGAGGCGCCACTTCATTTTATATTCTATCTCTAAGAAAAAGTGACATTTGATGGCTGACAGATCTTGCCCAAGTCATTTACTGTAACAATTCCCAGTGGTGTATCTGTGCCTGGGAAGCTGCACTGATTTCCACAGCATTTTACAGATACATCTGATGTTTTTATTCCCAGAATCAATCTAAGGAACTAAGGAACCACTTTAATCCCTTCTGTCATTGCTATATTGAGGCCTAACATGATAATCCTGCATATTTAACCTACAACAACAGGGGATTATTCTCTCTATTTGACTAGTATGCATTAAAAAACTGCAAATCTGTTTTCCGTGTGAACTGTTGAAATTCTTACGCGATTGCTGTTTTCCAAGTAACTATATCATAATCATGCCTTACGTGATAATGCAACCGATCTCCTGATGCAGTATCTTGTTTGTTTGCCAGTCAAGGAGAACAAAATGTAAACTAACTAGACGGAAGTCAGTGGTATTCCCAAGCCCAGTAATACCAATTCAGTCCAATTTTGAGCTGAATCATTTTAACAGCACATAGCAATTAACTCCACCCAAGATAAGTGCAAGCCAAATGATGACTCTCTGCTTCTGCGACCACCCAAAATGATCCCAGTATTCATTTGTTTTTTTATTTAACCTACATAAAGTACAGCATGCTATCTGCATGTCTGGGGATTGTAGCTTGTCATTCCAGCACACAGAGACTCTAACTAGCGAGAATATTCCCTCTCCAGACAAACAAAAAAAGGGATGATATTAAGTGTTGGTGATCTGAAATAAAGCTTGGCCAGTTGCACATGAATGACCTCACTGTTTGTAATTCATTGCACAAAGTGCTCAGGGCGGTTTGGAAGGATTCCTCTACTCAAAAACATAAACTGAAAGTGAAGACTCAATTAATATGCAAACAACATATGATGAATGTTCTAGTTCACACTAAAGCTCTACTTCATCCTCTTTAAGGAAACATTTGTATTTGAAACTGACAAATATTTGAATACACGTTTATGATGACACCTCTTTACCACGGAACAAAATTTAATATCAAATTTTCCAGGAAATGATCAGCGACAGAGTGACAACATGAGTTGCTGCTACTACCCTAAAGTTACATAAAATGTTGTGGAACATCAAGACAATTACTTCCTGCATGGTTTATTAAATGTCACACTACTATTGGCTGTATTTGTGATATAGCCTTTGTGATATAGTCAATTATAGCCAGGTTTAAATTCTTCTGTTGCTGAAAATACAGTAATCTTGAGCACGCATACAGCGCTAACCAGGAAAGTGCAGGTTTACACAAGCAGTTGCTTAGAAACAAGCTTGACCAATCAGAATTTGATTTGACTTTACCTCAGGCAACAGCAGCGAAGCGCAATGTTTCTCAAGCCTCCGCAACCCGGCCAAGCGCCTGGTAAAGCATCGAACTAACAGAAAGGACCACGGAGTCTAACACAGATTATGAAAATCAAAGTGAGAGGAACTCTATCCCTACCTGGAGAGATGAATTTGACAGGTCATGTTCACAACTCCGTACACTTGCTGTAATGTTACCATAAACACTATAGCTACCTACAATGCTACCCAGTGTAAGTTTACTTTTCTGCCACAGAGAATCAAGTTAAGTGTATATGTACTAAAAAGTTGTCGTTCGTCATTTAAGACAACATAACAGAAACTTTGACATGTCGCTTGAGCATATACTGTAACTCCTACTGAATTTAAAGCAATTGATTTTACAACTAGAAAAGTCGTTAATATTTTTATATTGTGATTTTAAGGAAGTGAGAAGTCTTTCTCTATTACTGCTCATGTTCATTAGTCAAGGGGACAAGTGCCTTCAGGCAGGATACACTTCTGTACCATGACAAAAACAAACGCCACCAGCACAACATGAAGGCAAACATGATTTAGACAATATGCTACTCCATAATATATTATTTAATAAAGTCTAATAAATGTAAAATCTAAAAAAATGTAAAAAAATAAAAATAAAAATAAAAAAATAAATAAAATCTAATAAATGTATCCATCCAAGAGAAGTGAGTTGTATTCACATTTTCTTGACAGTATTGTTATACAAACCTCGTGTTATGCAAACCGACTCTAATGACATAATAATGCAAACAGATTACGGCCTTTGACCGCGTAATTGCTCGGTCAGTGTGCGTCAGTACAGTACTATGAAAAGTGTTACCGTATCGGCAGGGGGGGCCTTGGGAGTGCATACCATCGAACTAAACCATTTTTAAGGAGGGGAGAGGAGATATTTGGGAAACATCTTTGACACGACTGCTTGTTTTTGTGGTTTTCAGGATACTTGTCGGAAGGACAACCACATGACAACGCTTAATGTCAAGCCCTGCTTTAAGTATCATGATATATATGTTTTTGGACATATTGTACTTCCCCACTCCGGGGTGAAATCTCTTCAGGACAGTGCTAAAAGGCATTGTTCATGTGCAGTCTTCCATTCTTCTCTATTTTTCTCCATTAATTATTGCTCAGTTCCATTCTCTCTCCAATATGTCCTGTTGTGAATATTTCACGAGCTACACATCTGTGTTCTTGTTCTTGTAACATCCACAGAGCAATAAGTGCAGAATGTAAGTTGTATGTCTAAGGTGGCAGGCAACTCTTGCTTATTCAGTACTGTGTGTCTTTATGACACAAATGTGGCAAATCCTGCATTTGTGCTGCATGACAAGACACCTGCAGAAGAATGACTATTTTCCAGCTGATTTTCGGAGGCTATCTAGTTTGGTATGAGATCGTTCTTTATAATGTGTTGTGATTCTACTTTTAAATATCGCACACACCGGAGACACAACTAAAAACCTGATATGTGACTTACTTTTTAATATAGGAAAGTGGCTCTTATACATTAATTGATCTGATAGCATCTTCTCATAGAACTCCTCTATAGATGTAATACTGGGTCATGTGACCTTTTATGGAAAACAGACAAATTTTAAAAAGTAAAATTTTAATTTGCCTATTAATAACAGAAATTTCATAGTGTTATGTATTTTACAGTTTACACATTCCCAACAAATGCTGTGGATTATAATTCCTTTATGAAAAATGTATACTGTACATGAAAAGTGCTTAATTAACACAAAGTACAGGTATGTGTCTTTGGATTTTTTTTTTTAGTTTATACATTACCAAAGAAAATCTGGCAGCATGAATGCAGTGTTTTTGCATTACAGATGTGACATATCAGAAACATTCCATTTCGGACTATAGAGAAATCACAGCTGTGTTATAAAACAACTGAAACTAGAAGAGTTGAATAAAGTGAGAACAAACAAAGATGAACAGAGTTAAGCTGCAGGGTGTTTTATCCGGTGCTCATGCTTTTATATCTCTATTGTGAAGTTGACATTTGCATGGAATTGCCTGCAGTTATGTAATCTTACATTTCCTCTTCTACATTTGCTTTACTCATCTTGTTTTTCTTATATCTTCCTCTCCAGAAAGGACTTATCTATTTACCCAGCTTACCCATCTGTTGACACTGGCTTGTAAAGCTGTATACTACTCTGAACTGTAACTCATTTACGTTTGCTTTTACATTTAGTCATCTGGCAGACTTCAATATATGTTGCGGGAATTTCTTTGGTTTGGTCAAATCTTGGGTTTTTTTAATGTAAAAAAAACCCCAAGTCATTTCCTACAGGAAACCCCGAAAACTGTTGTTCTTAATAACTCCTTTTAAGGTTAACTATAAAGCCTGATAACATCTATTGCATAAACTTCCTTAACTCAATGACTCTGAGATAATGTAGTTACTTTAGGACATGCTAGCAAACATGTACAACATGCAGATAACAGAAAAGCTGTGATGTACAGAAGCTTCAGGCCAGAATGCATCTCACCTACAGGTCTAAGGTTACTGTATTGTCCCGACACTAACTGACTCCAGAGTGTATCTGCTTAAAGAAAGAACACTAAGCACACCGGTGATGAATATTCACATGGCTCTGTTCTTTCAATGCGGACTTCCCTCACCGATACACCACGCTTGCTGGAATCGCCTTACTGGGAAATCAATCGTATAGTTTAAGTTTAACCAAATTAACTAGATGGTCTTTACCTTCCACCTTTCCAGACTCGTGTCCAACACACACAGATTCCTGTGATTACATCACAACTCTTTTGCTTGGAAAAATAATTGTGCCCTGTCAAAAATATATTGCTGTATATTAAATACTAAGGACTTTTAAGGTACAATTAATTATTATACTTTAATTAGAAATTATTCATTTGTAACAAGTCACTGTGAACTTTGTAGATGATGGTTCCCACCCCCATGTCACACGTAAGGGTGCTACTAGCATATTATTACACAAATACATTTATACCTCAGCACTGTTGAATTCTTGGTTCTGGACTGGTCAGAAGGAAAGTTTTGATTGGTATATTTTCTGACAAGGTAAAGTCTTCCCGGAAGGAGAGCTTTGCATTTTCTTGGTAATATCACAAGATGCAATTTTTTTTTATCTTATTAAATTCAAGAGAGAAAAAAGAAAGGGTAATAAGGGAACAACCGTTTATAGCTGCTATAACATAAGTGATAACAGGAACTAACTTGTTTCTCAAATGTTCCACAACAATAAATGTAACTATAAATGGATAAATGCTGTGATGTATTGTCACGTAAAATAATATAAAAATAAAAAATTTAAATTCAGGACATGATATTATGGAAAACATCAGAGTGGTAACAGTAGCCCTGCTTTGTATCGGGCCACATCACACCACCTGGTTGTTGATTATTTTCCTCTAACAGGATGCCCCATTAGGAGTGGGCGATATGAAAAAAAAATCATATCACGATACTTGAAGACTTTCATCCTCCAGTCTCTGCAAGTGAGTTATAGGAATCAAGCTGTAAGTGTTGTACATTTCAGGGACAGTGGATAACAAGCACCCCACTAATGTCAAGCATTCTGACAAGTATCTAAAGCACTTACTGACCTAAGAATATGCAGTCTCATGACTAGCAACGGTTCTGAGTACATACTGTAACACAGTTGAGTCACAGCACAAACTGAACCCTGTCTCCATCTTTACACAAGACTAAATGTTATCCTCCTCGGCTAAAGCTATTTCATGAAACCTGTCTATTTATGCAGCATTTATTGTGGCCTTATTTGACATTTTCTGGTCAGGTGTCACACTGAAAAAGAAAAACGAAGTCACGAGACGGAATTCATTTTAAGCATGTTTACATTCTGTTTCCAAAGACGTCTTCATTTTTGGTCAAGTGATAAAAATAAGAAGTGTTAGCTTTATCACAGACACACCAGATGGTCCAGTTACAATCTGTCAGTGCAATCTGACCAGTCAGTTAAATACACGCAGTAAATATGGTGCTAATGTGGATTTCTCTTCATGGAGGAGTGACTGATTGCGTCAAGGATGAAAATAAGGTTCTCTGGTTGCTCCGTTTCTGTTGACTTATCAACCACTTATCTCTCAGTGAGGAGTCTAATCACAGAGAGAAAGGCACTATATTAGGTAAGGTACTGTCTAATCACGTAAGCCTATGGAAACTAAATATATACACACAGGCATAATTAGTCCCTCAACTGGCCTCAGTGTGCTTTGTGTTGCAATTTATTTATTAAGATTTACAACCCCAATTCCGAAAAAAATTGGGCCAGCATGGAAAATGCTAATAAAAACAAAGAGGAGTGATTTGTAAATGTACTTTGACTTGTATTTAAACAAAAAACATATAAAACAAGGTATTTGATGTTTTACCTAATCAACTGCATAGTTTTTTGAAGATAAATGTTTATTTTGAAATTGATGCATGCAACACATTCCAAAAAAGTTGTGATGGGGCAATCTAGGACTAATAGTAATGTGACAGGTGAGGCAATCGTCTAATCATAGTAGATAAGGAGCCTCCAAAAAAGGCCTAGTCCTTCAAGAGCAAGGATGGGTCGAGGCTCGCCAATCTGCCAACAGATGCATCAGCAAATAATCCAACACTTTGAGAACAACATTCCCCAAAGACAAATCGGTAGGATTTTGGGCATTTCACCTTCTACAGTGCACAATATAACTGAAAGATTCAAGGAATCCGGTCAAATCTTGGCGCGTAAAGGGCAAGGCTGAAAACCACTTCTGAATGCGCGTGATCTCAGTTCCCTCAGACGCCACTGTCTTAAAAACCGTCATGAGTCTCTAATGGATATCCTGACATGGGCTCGGGAATACTCCGGTAAACCTTTGACAGTCAACACCATTCTCCGCTGCATCCACAGATCCACAGCGCCGTCGAAGTCTCTGGGCTCGGCCTCATCTGAGATGGACAGCAGCACAGTGGAATCGTGTTTTGTGGTCCGACGAGTCAACATTTCAAATAGTTTTTGGACAAAACAACCATCCAAGCTGTTATCAGCGTCAGGTCCAAGACCAGCGTCTGTCATGGTATGGGGGTGTGTCAGTGCCCATGGCATGGGTAACTATCTGTGAGGGCACCATTAATGCAGAAAGATATGTACACAGTTTGGAGCAACATATGCTGCCATCCAGAGCAGGACAACTAGAAAATACAGTATATTATATGAATGCTGGCCTCTGAATGTTTGAAACACATAGAGAATTTAGAGCCAAGTGACCACCTTATTCAAATTCTGTGGCAAAACAATTTCTGCCCCCATTGAGAGTAATCGATGTCTGTCCTGTTAAGGAAATTCCTGTCATCTGAAACACCATGAGATGTAGCTGAATATTAGTCTTTATATGATAAGCAGAATCCATCTGAAAAGCTCCAGTTTATGTAATTAGATCATCAAACAGTTGAGTCCATTTTTTATTTTTTGCTCCAAACACATCCTAGCAATTCCTGAATTAATAACCCAGCAAATATGTAAGTTCTGTTGAAACTCTGTAGAAGAACAGAATTACAGGGAATGTTTGTGGGGTCACTGGCTGATTGAAATAATGCTTAACTCAAAAGTCAGTAATTTTTCCATTTGTTTGATCATTCTACTGAGTATAAAAACAACTCTAACACCCCCTTCGCCAGTCTGCCAGCTTTGACAAGATAAATCAGATTTCTAGCTCTGGAAACACTTCGCCTTACCTCACTTAGACACAACACGTCAAAAAATTCCAACCCCTCTTTCCCTGTGGGTGAAACGAGCAATGATTAATGGATTTACATTTTGCAGTTCACGGCACAGTGCCCTTAAATTAGTACAACAGAAGAGAAGTCACTTTAATCCCCACTTCAGCAGCTCCTGAACATGAGTCTGTTTTGTTTTGTTGTTTTTTCCCTAATTTTGTGTACTGGTAAATTGTTATAGGATATACAGCTGAAAAGAAAAATGCCAGACATCTCTTCAGGGAGGAAAGCTGCAGCGCTGATGCTCCTGATATTACCAACTGTATGACTGAAGGGCCTGATGAGTCTCATATTCGCATATCATTTTATTTGTCTTTGACATCGCATGAAGTGTAATGCATTCAGGTTATTACTGCAATTTCAATCAAATTATGTTTCATATTAAAGCTCTGAACTGTTCTGATGTCAGGGGTGGTCAGATGATCTGTCCCTTTCAGTATAGGCTGTAAATACAGGACTGAATTCAACACAATCGTCTGGCTATAATTCAGTGGGGAAAAAAAAGAGGAAAATTTACTGTTATCTCTGCTCTCTAAATAAAAATGTGTGTACCTGATACAGTTCCACTGTAAGTCAGGCTGATCTGTAATTAAAAATCCCTGTGTGAACTAAAAGAGTCCTGCTGAACGAAAGAGGCCGTGGACTTGCTGGTGTGTGTGTGGTGGTGTTTGTGAGAGGCCGCTGGCAAGGCTGCGCACACTCTAGGAATGCTGTTCCTGGCACTTTCACCTCAGTGAGCAGAACCTCAAACACCCAAACAAAAACAACTTCACCTACATAAATAAACTTCATCTAATTAACAACTCAGTTAAAACAATATCACCTACAACTCAGTGCCAGTGTTGGGACAGCAATCATAGAAAGGGAGGGGGAAAGAATAATGCATGTTGTTCTGACAGTAAGAGCCGAGCTGCACTTGTTTTGAAAATGCATTAGTAATTTCCGCGCAGCAGTCAGGCACTATTTTGATCAATGGCCACCTACGCATGGACATCTTATTGACATTTGGGCAATGCACATGTTTGGAATTCCTAAAGCATGAATGTGTACGTTCTAAGCTTTCCGCTCCATCTGCTCCTGCTTACCAAGTGAAAATAATACAAGAAATATAGAAATGAAAAGAGGATCGCTTCAGAGAGAAGCCTTTTCATGTCTCCAGCTAGGAGTTCATATAAATTCTACTTTAAAATATGGACCAAATTACAGCTCTCCTACAAAAATCCAGAGAGCTGGGCATTATTGTTTTCTGCCCTTGTTCATATTCATCAGCTAACATAGTTTCTTGATGTTTTATTCCACAACTCGGTGAATGTCTGATAATTTAATGGATTATTTTTTAAACAACTGTTCTAATTACGAGGCAATTATCTGACAGTTGCCACAGTCATCTTCCTCCTTTCACCGGTATATCACGATATCTAGGGCAGTTTTCATTCATGCCAGAGGAATTTCAGGAAAATAGAAGATAAAAGAAACACAGAAGAAAAATTATCAATATATATCCAGACCTGTTTACTCAACCGTATTCATTTTAGTAGTATCAAGCATCAAGCATTGACAAATCGTAAATTCATCAAGCTCCAGGGTGCCGGTTGCTGTGCTCAAAAAGCTCAGATGAGTGTGGTTTACACACAGGTGTAAAACACAGGTGTAAATACAGGTTTACACAAACGTGTAGTGTAGATTTATCCTTTTTGCTTTAATTTAGGAGCTCATCAGTCACAGCTTTCTTACTTAGCAAAAACTTAATACTGACTTTCTACATGGCGGCTGGTAACTTGGACAAATTTATTGCGACTTTTGTTAGATCAACAGGTGACCTATTCTATACAGCAGCCATGATCTCATTTGTGATATCTTCAGGTTAAAATGTTTTGGCTTATTTCCGGCCCAGAATAGCACACACTTGTTGCTGTTCCCTGCTGCATTATTTAAGAATCGGAGACACAGAAAGGGGCAACTTTTCAACTTCATAGAGCAACCTGAAAACAGATTTTTTTCCCCCCTTGACAATGTTTGCAAACAGTGTGCTTTTCGGTTTTCTCAAAATACAGACACATTTTAAATGGATACTTACAGACAAGAAGTATTTCACTGCTGTGTCAAAATAAATTTTAAAAAAATTCAGAAAACAGGGGAAATAAATAAGAGAATTTTTGACTATTAATTTCATAATAATGGCCTCTCGGGACTCCAATATAATTAAATATTTAATCTAATATATTTATTCTTTCTATATGAATGATGAGTTTCTCACTTTCATCTACACCTTCTTATCTTTTCCAGACACAGAAAAGCCAGTATAATGCTCTCGGTGCAGTGTTTTTGATCCTGCACATATTTGTAGGCTTCCATTTGCTCTGTGATCCTGTGAGGCCACATTCCACATTTGTTCCCAAAGCTGATTGTGTGTGGTGTGGTGAGCTGCCTCGGATATTTCTCTGACCTCCGTGTGAGTGCCATCCTCCAGCCACTCCAGCCCACAGGCGCTCAGCTGTTTCAGGCCATTACGCTGCGGATGAACCACCAGACGCGCTGGTCTCCTGTTGCTCCTAGACTCAGCACGTTTCATCATGTACTGACTGTTGTGGTACCCATGTGGATTACTTTGGTGCCCCATGTCTGGGAAGTTCCTCTAGACTATGGGGATGGCATGATGGGAATTTCCTCATACCTGCCGTTTGTATGATCTAAATTAGATCTCATTGTTCTGCTACGACTGTGCTGGCTTTCGGCTTTTTTAAAAGCGTCCTGCTGTGGAGACATGCATGCCTTTTTTCACATCAAAACGGTGGCACTGAAAAACAACCACAAAAGATTCGCACAGACACTGATGTGAGGGGAGAGGTTTCACGCATGACATTCATTTATCTCTAACACTTACTAAAATCAGAGTCTTCAGGCAGGCAATGGAGTAATCCAGGAGGACCAGCGAGCTTTTCACACAGCCTTGAAGCACATTTGCTCTGAAACCGTGGGAGGGAAAGCAGCTGACACACGGCACCTCTTGGGGAAAATACTTTCAACACTTTCTCTTTTCTCTAACTGCTGATTTATTACCAAATGATGAAGCTTATCAAAACAATGCAACACAACCTACCTGTGACTCTTATATTACAGGCTTCCTGACACTTACACTATAAAGTGAGGAAACTTAAAAGAACAATTCCACACATATTGGATGCAATATTTGAACACATAACTTGCAGAGTGTCTGATTTACTGCACAAGTGAGACCATTTGCATATCTGCTCACATGCCCTTCCACAGAACACAGGACAATGTTTAAAAGTTAAATATTCATGTACATATATCGGTTTATCAGACATATGGGAAAATTATGTTGCGAAATGTATTTCAATGTATATTAAATGGAATGTTGGTATAATAATTGTAGAAAATCTACCTACAAATGTGACGTGTCTGAATCAGCCTCTCACAATTTTTTCCAATGTTTTAATACTCATATGCCTGCAGAAAATGGCCGTCTCCCACTTGCACTTAATCTTAAATGACAGAGAGTAATGTTCGATGTTTAGCCTAAGCTGAAACTGTTTCATTACATTACACTTGTCCAACTCCAGCAAATCCTGGCATTGCTTGAATTTGGCATAGAACACTCGATAACATCCAGAGCACCGCTGCTCTTCTTAAAGACACGGCTTTCAAACATGCAGACAATAACAAAGTGCTCTGAATCTCAGCCTTTTTGTCCGAACATTTGGTTCTGACATGACTTACAAGCATCACCCTCATTCAGATATTACAGAAACCTTAGAATTGATATGATCTATGGATTTGGGAGGATAAGGATTGGGCATATTTTTCTGTCTCTATGTGAATAACCACACTTTGCAGCATACGAATTTTTATTTTCTTTTTAAGTCACAGTAGGGGCAAAACTTTAATTATTTGGATTAAAAAAGCAGCTAGAGAAAGACCCTAAACAAGATAAAAGGCACAGATTTACAGTAAGGCTAATTATATGTTGGGTGATTTAAGCCAGTCCTCACGCTCGAGTGATCACAGAGAGTGAGCACTTCCTCCAGGTCTACTTACTCCCTTCACGTCATAGCACTAAAAGCTCTACCAGTAAGTGGCCCTTAATCAATCAATCGAGCAAGCAATCAATCAGTCACTACATTGCAACATAAAAGGTTGGGGTCACACCCTAAACAAACAAATTCAAATATTACTCCCTCTAGGATTTCGAGATTTTATGATACAAAGTCAAGCAAACTCCGTAATATTCTGAAGCGCGTGCAATTTTGGCAATTCAAGTAGTTTTCTGCAAAAAAAGGGACAAAAATCTCAACGAATTGAATGCAAACTTTGAAAAACACTGAAGCAAAATCAAGCATTTTAGCCGCAACAATAAATTAAAAAATCAGCAAAATCCTGTACGGACTGATACAACTGATTATACTAGTTTTAAAGAATTTACAGGGTCGTAAAAAATGGTGAAATGCCTTAAAGGCTGTAAATTTTATGTAAACATTTATTTAAAAATATGCACGAATATTCACTTGTTCTCTTCTCCGTTTATCTCATCAAGGTTAAGAGCATTTCTAAAGTGCAAAACTCAAGTCACATCCAATATTTAAAATGACTCACAATTAAGGAACAAATGAATCTCTGGCGTATTATCGAGAATATTCCTTCCGTTTATTAATTTTTCGATACTGAAATCCCCTTTGTGTCTTTCTTCCACATAGGTACTGTATACATGTATACGTCTAGATCTCAGTTTATTACTCACACTACAAATTACTCAGTGACTAATAAATTGGGAAATGTGTATTGACTAATAGCCTAAAGTCTTGTGATTTTAAGGAGTTTGTTATTTTTTCCGGAAAAAAAAAAAAAAAAAGAAAAGATAATACATTTTCGGTCAAGGGTTAAATTGGCAAGGGTATATAAATCGACATAGAATGTCAAACAGATTGACAGTGATGAAGTAATGCAGTTTCATTCTGATTTATTATACATTATAAACTGTATTCCTTGAGTTAAGGGACATTGTATCCTCTGTGTAGCCTACATGACCATGAAAGCAAACTAGAGAGACAAGGAATGGTGACGTATATACCCTTCTTCTGAGAGCGAGGGAAAAAGGAACATTACAGTTTAGTACCCCCTTTTCTGAGCGTGAATGAACATCTAAAGGTACAATTTAGTACTTTTTTATTTCCTAAGAGTGCACAACTATCTGGTCATAAGATAAGAACCAGATAAGATAAGAGAACTTAAGTGCCGTTTCCTGAAACTGACATTAACTTTGACATACTCTTCTAATCTCGAAAAAGTAGCACTGACTGGAAAAAAAACGAGCGAAAACGTTAATATATCCCTGAAATGAAAAGTTAACTGGAAAAAGTGACCTTCCTCATATAATACATGTCCGACTGAGGGAGGTTCAGACTCGCCTGTACAGCCAGCATCAGACAAAACCGTTATTCCGCATCAGTAAACCGTTAAAGACTTTTCCTCACGCGCTCAAGTCGAACGTTCTGGAAACCAGCTAACCAATGAGTGTTACATTGAAACACGCAGATCTAACGCGGATTTAGACGCCGCTTTCTCTGACTGGGGTGTTAAAACTTTTAAAGCAGAGATTACTTGAGGACTGGAACAACGTTTCGAGCGAGAAGTATAGACTTTCAACCTACACAAACACAATGCTTCGCCAAAATCAATGTACATCTAAATAACTGCTACACAAACAAGATAAAGGAAAAGAAAACAGGATTTTTTTTGTTGTTGTTGTTCTTTGAAAAGCAAATCTGAGCGGGACGCGAGTCCAAGAAACGATGCCAAACACAAGTTACAAAAAAAAAAAAATAAATAAAAAATACTGTCAAACATTGTAGCTTGAGCTACTTTTATTCGCTTCATACTTTATATTTCAAACGTTATGCCTGTATTTCCACACAGAGCTCTAGATGCTCGGCTTTATTCTCTACTTTAGTTGGCTTAAGAGTATGAAGCAGCCGCTTCACAAACACGTCGACTACTTTACGTTTTCCGTGTATATGAGTGAAAAAAAAAAACATGACCAGAAACAAAAACAACTTGCAACAAATTCCACCAACACTTTTGTGGAGAATAAGAATAATAATAAGACTGTTAGAAAAAAAAAACATGACTCACATTGTATGGTGAGGAGAGCCAGAAGACAATATAGCCGCGTTAACGCCATCTTGGTGTGGATGTAATGTGAAGTGTGAGCCGTACATGCGCAAAGTGAAGCGCTGTGGGGAGGATGAGAGAGAGAGAGAGAGAGAGTGAGAGAGAGAGAGAGCGCACTTCTGTAGTACCTAGTATGGCAAAAAGAGTACTCTGTGCAATCATATGGTAACTATAGAATCCTGTCGTCACGTAGTACTTTCACATACTATTTAGTAGGGCAGTAGGCTACTGTTTTCCCTATAAAGCGGCTCGCGCCTGAAAGAAGGCCAGTCACGTTGTAGTTCCCATGGCTACCGCGTGCATCGCTGATGTCGAGATATCCACGCAACGACACTGTACATGTGAATGTGTGGCCGCCTGGGAAACTGTTCACACGATCACATTTGGATTATTTTCTGAACTGAAATATGTTTCTTTTTTTATTTCTTTTTTTAAATGTAACTAAGTTATAACATTTTAATTCTCGTTACTGCAAAAAGTGAAAAGAGAGACAATTAAACATTTCCCTATTCCTTTGAAAGGCTCCCTGGTTACCTCTAGATTTATAAACGAATCTACTTACACTAAAAAAAATGCTAGGTTAATTCACTACCCAAACGTTGGGATGAGCCTTTTGGGTCATTTAATTGGGCTATTTTCTCAGTCACTACCCAGTTTTTGGGTAGTTTTGTGTAACCCAGCCGTTGGGTTATTAGCTGGTCATTTTCTTCAGACAAGATAGGAAAATGTGAGTTAGTATTAAACAGGAAATTGTTATTGCATCATAAATGATTACAGCCAATCATATTCCAGTATGCAATGAAGGCCAGTTAACCAGAGCAGAGGGTGGAGATTTGCTAGATTTCCAATTTACATATAGTCAATGTTATAAATTTAAGTAATGTGTCTATGACGACTGATAGAAAGTAAATACTACTATAAAATCATTTACTGCTGATGGTGTGAGCAGCCATGTTGACATGAAGTCATATGCAAAATTTCTCAAGCCTAAAAAATTATTTTTAAAAAATTACATGGCAAAATTAGTAGATGTTAACATACCTTTCTTACCTGACATTTCTTATAGATATGTCACCCCAAATCTGATTAAAAAACAAAACAAAACAAAACAAAAAAAACCAAAACAAAACAACAATTTTTGTAATCTTATCAGACATCTTAAAACTGTGTAGGAGATTTTAAATAAATAAATAAATAAATAAAATAAAGCAAACAAGTTCTTAGCAGTATTAATTAATAGCCAAGTTTCACAGAAAAGCATTAGACAATTAGCCTGCTACCAGAAGAGTGTGATATAGTGTCATAGGCACAAAGATGCAGAACCAGTCGTGGCTATTTTTTTAACTGAAAATTCCTTACAGAAATGTTGCTTGCACTGTCCATCTGTATAATGATCTACTGATTGCTTAATGAATACGATTGCATTGTCAGTACAGATGTCTTGTACATGCAAATGCAATTGATTCTTTCTGTAAGAGGCTTGCTCAAAATTCATTTAGTGTGCTAATCAAAGTGGTTTCTTTTCTCTGTCTCTAAAGCTTACATGCTGTAGGATTCTTTGGGCTTTTTTTATCAAGTCTAAGAGAAAACTATGGATTTCCTGACGTTTAGATATTGAGTTATTTACTGGAGGGACAAAGTCTCTCGAGGAAGTGACAACCATGTCAATCACTGAAAAAAAATGAACATGTCGTTTCCTTTGATTGAAAAAAACAAACAAACAAATCATTTTCACCATACAGTTGAGGTCACAAGTTTATACTGTATATGTCTTACAGAATCTGCTAAATGTTAATAATAATTTAATCCATTTTTTCACACTGAGGACGATTTAGGGACTCATACACAATTAAAAAAGCTGCAAACATTCACAAGAAGGCAACACGATACATTAAAAGCCAGGGAGTCTAAACTTTTGAACAGGATGTTGGGTGTAAATTGTTGTTTTTTTTGTTTGTTTGTTTGTTTTTTTAAAAAAAGATCTGCTCTCCATGATTTTTACATGTTTCCAAGAAGACAATATAACAACAATTTAGACTGATCATCATGTTAAAAATTTTATGTGCCCTTGGCTCTTAATGTATTGTGTTGCCTACTTGAGAATAAAGTTCAGCATATGACATCGGGTCAACATAGCTGCTCACACCATGAACAGTAAATGATTTTATAACAGTATTCACTTTAGATCAATCAACATACAGTAGATACCTTAGTTGGTTAAACCTATAATACTGACCACACAGTTCTCTGTTTTGAGAAAATATTTACATTATAAACTTATGATCAGCTGGCTAGCTTGCTAACTAATCACACAAGATCATGGAGGTGTCATTTCCCCCCACTTTGTAGCTCAAATGTTTTGAGTTTGAAAATGACATTATTCCGAGTTCACCTCTGAGTAAAACTGTACACAGCACACTACATTTTAGGCAATTACCAAGTGAAGCTAATTTTTATTATGGTATCTCATTTTTTCCCCAATTAGCAAGTCATCATGGCATATATATTGTTCCTTTTCCCAGTTTGCATCTACAAGCCAGTTAACCATATCAATAAAACAACTTCTTGGTCTCAAGGAAACAATATTTGTTAGCCTATGATAGCAAAAATTTATCTTGAGTTTTCTTTTTGTTTAGATTTTTCACATTATATTGTATAATGAATTTATTGTATAATAAAACATTTTTTGTATAATGAATTGCCTCTCTAGACAGCTGCAGTATTTCAGCAGAACTACTGTTGGTCTAAGTAATGGCTTTATAATCACCATCCAACGGAAAGAACAGATGAAGATGAAGCCCTTGTTATTTGTACTGGTGACATCTTGTGCAGATCTGTTGTAATCAAAGAGTGTTATATTCAATATGCTTGAATAAAAGATCATTTGATTAATTAAATGTGTTATACTACACATTGGGGGTTCCAAATACATTCTTCCATTATGATTAGGAATGGTTTCTTCATGTTGCCTGTTATTTGCAATACTGCAACTCTGCTTAAAAACAAACAAACAAACAAACAAATAAACAAACAAAAATAATACTATTGATACCAGAAATATTTCCACACATAGATCACAAATTGTGCTGCCATGGTTCTAACTCATTATAGTTTGTTGTTGTTGGGTTTTTTCTTTTTTATACAACTGCTAACAAGCATTTTTTTAGATGTTCACTTAATCAGAATTTTCTCAGAACCTCTCTGCAGAACCACACAATTTGGCACAACACTTCAATGTATTCTTAAAATGCTCTACAAAATTCTGCAAACACATCTCAAAATACACTAATTTCACCAAACCTTGTAACAAGAATCCTTTGACATGAATCCTTTACTACTACTACTACTACTACTATTACTACTACTGCATCTACTAATACTAATACTAAAACTAATACTAAAACAACTACTACTATTACTACTACTACAACTACTACTACTACTACTACTACTACTACTAATACTAATACCACATCTAATACTACTACTACTAATACTACACCCACAACAAATACTACTACTAATACTACAACAACCACCTATCCAGTAGATGTACTGTATAAAAGAGCCAGTGGGCATAGGTATTTTAGATATATAGCTAAGGTTGATAAACTGCCAACAGAGTGTATAAATCTACACATGTAGGCAATTTCAGTTGATATTTCATTCGATTCCCCGCCTTGTGCCCCATGCTCCCTGGGATAGGCTCCAAGTTTCCTTTTGAAGGAAGGATAAGCAGTATACAAGATGGATGGATGGATTTCACTTGATTGTGATCTAGGAATGCATCCATTTTACTGCAATACAAATGAAGGTACATACAGTATTTATATCCATAAACACATGGTCCAGCTGAATAACACAATGAACACAATTTCAAGTTAAATATTGAAATAAAGTGTAGTTTATTTCATTTAACTGTCTTGAATGTTGTTTTAGTGACAGATTTTGCTTCAGTCTTCTAAAGAGCTGAACCTAGCTGAACAGAATATTTCAAGATGAGTTTCTCTGTGTAGTCTCTCACAGATTCTCATTTAATAATCAAGCACTGTTCTTCAGGTCATCTACTTACTGAAACTATCATAAACGAAATGATATTTGTAATTCCGCTTTAAGTAATTCTGCTTTATTCATGTTGCATATCAGTTTGCAATTTTGCTTCATGTTGCATAGAAATGTCATGTTTTTCTTCCTATTACACAATTCCTGTACATTACAGCAGCTATTAATGTAATAGCTTGTTGTATTAACAAGAAACAAGAAACTCCTCTTCCTGAAGACTCTCCTGTGGCAGCAAACTTATTGATTGCTAAAAAGGCACTGACACTAAAGACTCCTTCCTTAAATGTTTAAATGGTCTGTGGTACGCTTCATGTATATGAATTTGGAACTTTTCTTCATGTCATAAAGCATTTTGCAATTTCTATTCATCTTGCTGAGAAATTAGTCGTTTTGCTTCCTGCACATCAATTTGTCATTTTGGTTTAATGTTACATGAAATTTCATTTCATGTCACACAGCAGTTTGTAATTTTGCTTCATGTCATACATGATTTTTTAAATTTCACTTCATGTTGCAGAGAAATTATGTACAGTACATCAATTGGTTATTTCGCTTGATGTCACAAAGCAATTCGTAATTCCATTTCATGTTGCATAGTCATTTGTAATTTCACTTTGTTTCATGCATGAATTTGTAATTTCACTTTATATTGCACAGAAATTTGTAATTTCACTTCATGTTCATAACATTTCTAACTGATCTACATGTCACAAACCATTTTGTAATTTCACTTCATGTCATACACTAATTTTTCTGCATAGCTGTAATGTTGTCTTTTTCTAATTTTACTTCGTCATACAGCCAACTTGGGAAAGGCTACAAAAAAATGAATAAAGATTATATTTAGAACTGTTATGACGATTGTACAATATTGATTGTTGGTTATTTGTTGAAGTTGTATATTATCTTAACTCACATTTATTACAAAGGAGATTGTCCATCACCTCATCATCCGTCACTGTATCAAACTTAGATGGTCAGGTGTGTAAAGATGAGTCCTGGGCTGTTTGTGTCGTTTCGGCAGAAACGCAGACCAGATGCATCTCAGTTCCAATTAGGTAACAAGATCTGACAGGCTCAGAGTCGTAGGAGTGAAGCGGGTCACAGCGCACTTGCTGTTCCTTCCAGGACACAGAACTTTCTGCTTTTGCCTCCGTTCATGTACCACCCAGGACTGAAGAAGCTACAGTGACATTCTATAAATCCCCAGCTTGATTTGTACCGGGAAGTCAATTCCCAAAATGATTTGGAGTGGCAGGATTGTAGGTATAGTAAGCATTTGTAGTTTGTGCTCTTAAGAGGGATTGAGCGTGGCTGAATCAATCAGGAGTAAAGCTCTAAGTTGTAACAGATCCAGAAAAGCTATTAGGGAGTAATACGGTGAAATAAAATGGGTTTTTAAACAGAATTAAACCCCTAAAGCTCTTACACAATTTCCTTTTAAAGCCCTATAAATTGAAATTATTCTGGGACTCTGTCATAAAAGTAAACAAAAACAGAATGATCTATTAGTAAGGGAAGTCAGTAAAGATTTGTATTAAAAGGACATTCATCCAATTTTATATCACAGCACTGTTCAATTATCAAATCTACTTGGTCAAAAAGTATTACTTCATTATTTAAAAAAAAAAAAACAGCTCAGACAGGTTTATATTAATTCCCTCATTTTAAGACATTATGGTTTCTATAGTAACAGATAATTTGCAGGGTCTTGAGTGGTGGACGCTCCACATACTGTAAACAGATTTAATACGTTTTCTGTGAGGAGACAAAAGAGAGTCTGGTGAGAGAAAGGGTGTTTATGGCTGCTGTAATGTAAATGATTACAGGAATTAACTTGTTTTGTGAATCTTCCACAGCATTAAATGCAACTATAAATGGACAAAAAAGTATGATGGTATATGAGGAATAGAACACTTTGGGATGTGCTGCTGTTATAGGAAATTGATCAACTGCTTTACTTTATTCTGCCACTTTATAACTCAGATACAAAGTGGAGTTATTTTTAGCACCCTGAAGTTGATTATTTTTCTATAACAGCACATCGTGAAGAGTTTTATTCCTTTTATAGTAAAGCTGTATGGCAATTCTTTTTCAAAAAGTCATACTTTTGAAAATCAGTTTATATTTACATGAAATGTTATGGAATGTCCATGAAACCAGTTCCTGTTATCGCTTTTATTATAGCAGCAATAAACCAGTCGCTCCAGGATTTTGCGATCGCAGAAATGAACGCAAAACCAATCAAACTCTGCAATATTCGGAGGAGCTTGCAATTTTTCAAAATTACTGCAGATTTTCCACAGATTTGGGCCAAGATGCATCATGTGACGTCATCACGACGTGCATTCAGCCAAAGCCCTCTTCAGTTCATGTGTGTTCAGACACGATCACGGCTATAGATCTCATTTACCAACAAACATCACTGTGACAGGCCATGCAAAACAATTTTGTGCAACTGCAAATTCGCCAATTCACATAGTTTTCCTCATAGAAAGCGCAAACAACTCCGTGAGTTGCATCGCAAATGAATAAATGAAAAAAAGCTGCAGCAAAATCATGCATTTTTGACCGCAACAATCACAGAAAAACTCTGCGAAATCCTGTATGGACTGAATAAACAGCCATTTCTTCACCAGCATCTGGTTTTCTCTCTTTTGAAAACACAAACACACACACACACACACACACACACACACACACACTGAACATGCTGACTGTTTCAAGGTGCTGACACTGGAGACTGCTTACAGAATTTAATAAAACAGAATAGTATGCCTTGCCTCTGTATAAATGTGAGCCCAAATAGCCTTTGTCCTATAACACATCCCTCTCATGGCTTTCCTGGGTCCTGTGTTTACTTGCTTTCATGTATTACTGTCAAATGGATTAACAGATAAACAGACAGATCCCACAGATGCCTGGGAATTTCTGGCACGTGATATAAAGGTGTGCCCATAACCATGTGGTCTCAGCGACTTCAGCACTATCAGGCCTGCGTAGCTCAGCCTCACCCACATGTTCCCCTCTGCCTGCCAAGACCCTGGCATAGACACCGCTCACACATTCACAGCTGCCACAGACCCCTGACATACCAAGCATTCACTGGGTCAGCTGAGCAGGGCAGGGCATTCTGGCAGACACACTGAGATGAGTGTCTGACATGGCATCTCATGCCACCCAACCCGATTCTAATCCTTATGTGCAAGTTAACATCTGCAGAGCATAAAGAATAAGAAAGCGAGAGTGAGAAAGAGAGAGAAAGAGAGAGAGAGAGAGAGAAAGGTTTCCTGGATGGCTGCCATGCATACAGATGCTTCATATTGTGGCACCTGAGCCTGGTGCAATCATTAAACCCCATTATTAGCCACAGCTAAAAAGGATACAGTGCTGTAACCCTGCTACAACAATGATAATTATCCTAAATTGTATTTATAGCTCTCTATTTTTCATTGCAGGGAGAATTCATACACCTGAGTTGCATGGCAACTGTGCTGAGCAGTAAAGCCTGTTGGCTCAAGTATTCACAAAGCTTTTTCTGTGTTTCTGTAAATGTCCTTGACTGCTGGTTACCTAATAAAACCCCCCATTCAATAACATGCCTTAAAGTATTGTGTATCTTTTATATGTACATAGGCAGAGTGTTAAAACTGAGAAGATGTCCTATTCCGTCAGTGGATTTTGCGTGAGCATTAGTAAATAAAAAGTATTTACTATATGCATTAGTAAAAACAGAAAGAAGGCATCTGTGTTCGTGCCCGAATAATGCATTGCCATGAACGCCTCTTATCCATTGTTCTTGAGCTCCTAATAGCATTCCAGGCATGTTGTCCAGGTAGCGAGGCCTTTAAGACCCTGCCAGCACCCCAAGCTTGGGTCTGCGCCATGTTTCCTCAACAGAATGAAATTCTCAGAACTGTAGTTCAGACCTGCTCAACAGATGGGGAAAGATTCCACACCTGTCTTTCAAAGTGAGCACAAACAAGTAACTTTAATAGTATGCTCATAAAATGTAGAAAAAAACAACAGAAAACATAAACATCTCCAAAAAAGACCCCCCAAAACCCCCAAAAGAGCACAACTCTGTCAAGATGGATTTTACACATTAATAGTAATGCCAAAAAGCCAATGTGGGACATAATAATGGACAGTTACATCTGCCTTTTAAGTATCTGCACATTATTTGAGTTTTGCTTTCACCTAATACTTTTGATTTTTACTTGCATTTCAAAAGAAATTCTATATTTTCTACTCATTGTCATGTCAGCACCAGAAATGACGTCAGACACCAGTTCCAAGAATGCTTTGCAGCCTACAAACATGGCCACCACACCAGAGAACACCAATGCTGCATCCCAATACGCCTATTATCAATCCTAAATAGTATCCAAGATTAGAATTAGTGTGTCCCAAATCGTAGTATGTTAAAACGAGTATCCCAAAGGTACCTGGATGGTCTACTATTTCCGGTAGATTCATGAAGTGTGTATCCATGGACACTTTTTCAGCTAATATTGCGTACAACTCCTTGCATGAGGCAGGGAGAGTTTGTGAAGGTTAGCTTCATCGAATTCAACCTGCAAACATGGCAGATGAGTGTAACGTCATTGATGTGTATTTTAGAGAGGCGTAAATGAAATATGGAAAAATAAATCAAGTGAATGCTGGATTAAATGATATAGTATAAATTATATAAGGAATCATGAATGACGGAAAGCTGAAATGCGAAGAAGAGTTTGTTTAAGGTGACAGTGTGCGTAACTAGGCAACGACGTTATCTTTCGTTACGTGACGTGTTAGTATGTCCCAGTACTTGCGTACTCTTTTGCTACAAAAACAGTACATACTTTAAGTGCATAGTATAGGTAGGTGAATTGGGACGCAGCACCATCCACCATATTCACTGTTATGTTCAATTCCCGGCCAGCATGACTCCACATGCCGAAGTGTCCTTGGGCAAGACACTGAACCCCAAGTTGCTCCCGATGGCAAGTTAGCGCCTTGCATGGCAGCTCTGCTACCATTGGTGTGTGAATGGGTGAATGAGACACAGTGTAAAGTGCTTTGGATAAAAGCGCTATATAAGTGTGCCATTTACCATTTAATAAGTCATGAAGTGAAATTTGTGTGAGAAATTTAATTTTTAAAAAAACCAAAAACATGGAATTCACTTCTATTCTATTCTTTTTTGCTCTGTTCTGTTCTATACTTCTTTATTCTTTTTTGTTCTATTCTATTCCATTCTGTTCTAGCTTACATATTCTATTCTATTTTGCTCTGTTATGTTCTATACTTTTTTATTGTATTGTATTCTATTCTGCTCTGTTCTATCCTGTTCTATTCTATTTTACATATTCTATTCTATTCTATTAATTTTTGCTCTGGTCTGTTTGCTTTTGATCTATTGTATTCTATGTTGTTCTGTTTACTCTATTCTATTCCCTTCTGCTCTGTTCTGTTCTATTCTGTTCTATTTTGATCTGCTTTGTTTTGCCTTATTCTTTTTTCTATTCATTTCTATTCTTTTCTAATGCATTCTATTCTATTCTACTTTGACCTGTTCTATTATATTCCATTCTGTTCCATTTTATTTTATTCTGTTCTGCTTTTATTCTTTTATCTATTCAGTTCTATTCTTCTCTAATAGTAATATTCTAATAATTTTAATAATTCATTCTATTCTATTCTATAAAAGGCCATATGTTTTTGACTTAATGTTCACACATATATTGCGTTTCCAACAAATAAAGCTTATCATTATCAACTTTAAACAATGAATTCTAAAGTAATTCAGTACTTTAGAAGAATCAAACACATTCCTGAAGTTAGCACCATTTTGGCCCAGGTCCCATAATATGCAATTGCTAAACGCATGACCATAATGATATTCCACTGTCCTTTTAATATTCTTTTATGTTTTTTTTTTTAGCTCTTGGTTTAAGAGACAAAAACAAATACAAACATAATACATGCAAAGCAGGAAGCTTCAAAGGCAGAGAGCCAAACAGTCATATTTAATGTGAATATTGCATGTGAATATAGAAATGTGCTTAAAAATCAAGACGCAACCAGGAGACAAGTAAAAGTTTTATGGCTAAGGCTATTGGATTATTTATAATGTTCATCTATTGCGAGAAAATGTCGTCATTCAGACAGGGAATTAAGGGAATTGTCAGTTTATGAGAAATCTGCTACAGTGTAATCCCTCTCAACTCATAATGATTCAAATGTTTTACAAAAGCTCAAAAAGAATGCATATTATGCACATTTAAGTCTTTCACATGTACAAAGTCTTAATCCTTTTTCATGAATACTTAAATCATCCCATATTTTCTTCAGCCCACTCTTAGAGTTAGAGTAACATGTATGGTGCTTTAATGTCTCTTTGATTATGAATGTCATCTTTTGGTGCATGCAGTATGATGTGCTCTTTTAAAATCTTTCTCCTTTCTTCTTTTCCCTGCAAAGAACAAGTTTAGATAAAGTTCATGTGCAAATTTATGACAGATAGTTCAATGTGTGAGAACAGTGCTAGACAGAACTGAATCTTTCACTGTCTGTTGAGCAAGTGTGGATGGTGTGATTATGATTTTAGCTCCCCATTTCACAATCTGATAATGCACATAGCATTAAGAAGATATTAGTCTCTAATATCTAATACTCACACTTGTCTTGAGTAAATTCCAATCCAAAGTTGGTTATAGTGCCATGACTGTCTCTTTACACGACTGTCCCAGAGTACCAGAACAGTGACACGTAGATCATGGATGCCTTTCAGTTCTTTGCAGAGGTGCAACCATGTAACTGTTTTGCAAGTTCCAAGTAAGTTCCAAGTCAAGTCCCAAGTCAAGACAGGCAACTTCCAAGTCAAGTCTGAAGTCAAGACTGATAAGTCCAAGTCAAGTTACAAGTCCTTAACTTCAAGTTTCAAGTCCTAAACAAGTCATAATGTGCCGTTTATCAAATTTAATGCCAGAGTAATAATTGTTATATTAAAATTTCACAAAGTATGTAGGCCTTTTAAAATTGGTGTCCATCACTTTCTAGATAAACTTTATAATGCAATGGAAATATATGAGAGATGAGGTGTAGACTATTCCCATTATGTTTACGCATCTGTCTCAGTTGAATTTGGCTTTGCCTTTGGATTTGTTTTGTGCAACATCAAATGCAGAACACAATTTGAAGTTATTGCTTTTGCATCTGATTTTCTTGAACCACAGGTTCTACATGTTGTTGCAATTTTGTTGTTGCAAATGATACAATTATTGTAGGTGAAAGCTGCCATCTTTGGGAGCATGGCTACCACAAAGTGCCTCTGTCATTTGTGAATGAGCGGTCTTTCAACTTTGTCATTGTCTAGTCTAAGCTTATTGGTTGTCTGACTGGTTAAATGTTGATCTTGGAAATGTAGATTGATTCTGATTTGCCGAAATGTAAGTGTTTGTTGGGTAAAAAAAAAAAAAAAAGTAGTTGTTTTACTGCACGCTTTTAAGTGAATTATATTTCGTTTTTGGTTTTGAAAATGTAAGTCAGTCCAAGTGAAGTCCGTGACATCAAAGTCAACGATCAGTTACAAATGTCAAGTTGAGTCGAAAGCAAGAAAATTTGTGATGAGTCCACAACATTGGTTGTTTCATAAGAGAAATTTCCATTTTTTCCATTACTCGACAAATATCTGGCTTGTTAGCAACCCCCAGTTTGTCAATGTGACCTTGTCCTTCCATCATAAAACTACAGTATAAATCCATAAAAGACAAATTGATACACTGCTGCATTGCTCATGTTTTTATTGCGATAAAAGAGCATTCATACACCATGGCCATGAAAATTTTAAATGTTTTAGATATTTTGGCTCTGGTATTTCTCGCCATGACAAATCTGAGTTTCTTATTTCGATATTTGTAAACTACAGGTGTTGTACTGATTTACTGTTCTCCTTAGAGGAAAAGTCTTTCCACTGAATAACCAACATCACAGTATCTTATATAATCCTGTGGCACAATATGAAGCCAAGACAACACTGACAGTTCTATCACCGTGCATTTATGACAATGACAATTGGCTCCCATCAGGAGGAGGAATTTAAGGAGGCTGGATTTGTGATCATACAGTCTACCTGTGTCTTACATAGTGTGACATAAGACCAATAACTTCTCAATGGAATGATGAATATATAGCAACAACCAACAAATTAGCAGCAGAATCACTTAAAACATTATACAAATACTCCAATATAAACCCTATTAATGGGTTTTAGGGCAGAATTTTCCTTTAACGTCAGTACTCAACCAAAGAGCTGCTTCTCTACTGCCGGCAGGCACACTCTGAACAAATCATTCTGACAGCAGTGGAATTTGGGCAAAACACACTGATTTGCACTTTCAATCGTCTACTAGCCTGTGCTGCTCCGTGTGATAATGTGTATCATTTTCTTGCAGTGCTTTATGATTTAAAAGCTTTGTAACATAACTAGCTGTGACAGTTGCCTCTGACTGTAACAGAATTCTTACAAAAATAGTATTTATTACATATAAGTTTCAGTACTTTATAATTTTGTGTAGATATTGTTGTCTGAAGAGATAAATAACTCCAGAACGGATTACTTATCAGACTATGGGGGCCAGGAGAGGGGTCACGGTGGATCCGGAGTCTATACTGGGAACACAGGGTGGCAGGAGGCAATGTGACGTGGATGGGATGCCAGTCCATCGTAAGGCATCATACACACACATTCACGCCGTCATTCACACCTAGGGGCAGTTTATTTTAGCCAGTCCACATACCTGCATGGCATCTTTTTGGGAGGTGAAAAGAAACTGCAGAAACCAACGGAAACCCACACAGACGCTGGGAGATCATTTGAAATTCAACACAGACAGTAAGCCGAGTTAAGGATCAAACCGTTGAACCTGGAGCTATGTGGTGCTACCCACTGTGCCACATGACCCCATGACCCATTATCAAAATCACTGTATCTATTATTCAGTTTTTATAACTATTCACTTGTATGTAACTTAAATTGAATGGGTTTAATCCAAACTTTGAAACTAACTGCTGGAAATTTCTGTCATTAAAAAGCTCTATGACTCCAATAAATACCCATATATATAGTTTGTCCCGCAGATGGAGGTCTCTCAAACCTGGTCAATCAGTGCCATCTAGTGGTAGTTATGGCTCCTAAGGTTCTCAAATTAGGCTGAGTAAGAGGGATTTTCAACACCACTCAAGACAATGGTTCTCAACTCCTGTATACCCACTAATAGAAAACATTTCAAGATTTCCTTTCTCACAAAATACCTTATCCAGCTCATAGAGAGCTTCATAATTAATTCCTGAGCTGGAGCAGGACTAGAACTGACAATTCTGCATATACTTATATACTGCATATACTACAGCTTGCTTATAATATTAGCAATTTTTTTCCTCAGAAAATATCATATAATTTATTTCATTATTCAATTCAACTCACTTCAATTCAATTTAGTTCGGTTCAATTCAATGGCATGACTGTTATAGCAGTTAAAGTGTTGCCAAATCATTTACATGGCAACGATGTAAAAAAATAAATAAAAAATAAGGAAAGAAAAGAAAAAATTCTGTACAAAAATAAATGTACATTAAAAAAAATCAGTACACATTACACAGTACTATATATATGTGTGTGTGTGTGTGTGTGTGTGTGTGTGTGTGTGTGTGTGTGTGATCCTCAGACTGTTAAAGGCTGATATGCACTGAGCTGTGTGTTTATAATAACAAAATTAAATATCATCCAAAAAGCAGCTGGCACTCTAAAACAGATTTTTCTAGATTGGCTTCATCAATATTATTGTTACCACACAATTGAAACGTTTTTGTCATTGGCCAGCAAGCTGGCTGAATAGTGATGATGGATTTAAAGAATTCCCCACCCCAAAATATATGTAGCTGATCAGCTACATATATTATTTTCTGCACTGGAGCTATGGAAGTAATGTTGCTTACAGGTAAAGAAAGCTCATGGCCTCCAGCTTAGTGGTTTACCATCAATCATTCGCTCACATGAATCATTCATTCACAAGGAATCACACACTCACCTCAAATTTATTTAAGTTAAACATTTTTGCTTAGACTGTATATCACAATGTTACCTATAAAGATGGACAGACTTCACATAAATAATAATTTAAAAACAAACAAACAAAAAAATACAGCAGTAACAGCTGTTTTACAGCCTTTCTTTGTCAGGACATAGTTTGGTATCAGTACACACAAGTATCAGGCTCAGGTTGGAGGTGAGGATGAATTTGCTCTTTTATTTTACAACAGTATTACTGCATTAAGGGACAAGTGTTTGATGGCACAATGCAAAAAAGAAGGCTTTAAGCTTCAAGAGTATACTTCAGAGGAAGAAGTGGTGAATATTCAGTAGTGGAAATCTTTACCCAGCTCTGTTTTATTGTGGAAAGTAAACTGCACTGTCGATGAAAAATTTCTAACCAGTGCCACTTTTTGTCTACTCATAATGAGTTATAAGCAGGTAAGAAGCTCCTTAGAAAGCACTGACCTAAAAAGACTCAGGCAGAAAACACTATTTTATCTTCAAATTCATTAGCAATCATTACTCCAAAGGCCCACTAGATACACTGCATTAACCCCTTTAGGCACTGGCTTAAAAATCTTTAGAGTGAGGTGAGAAAAGACGTGTCTGAGACCCTAGAGGACAGATGTGTGGGTTTGACTTCTACAGATATAAAGGGATATCAAGGATGTGAAGGCTCCAGAAGTCATCAGCTTTAGGATAAGAGATTGCATCACCGTGCTGTGCATCTATTGGAGCGTGTAAAAATAATCAGTGCTAATGAAATTGGTGCAAAGTCACATTTCTATGTGACTAGAATTGAAGATGATGTGTGAGAACAGCACACAGATTGCCATGACGTCAGTGTGTCACATTTTTCTCTGGTGTTACGAGAGGTGTAATGAGCTTTATTTACATGCAAGAAAACCTGAACTCCTTTGTTTGAAGCTCGTGTATTCATTCTGAAAGTGAAAGGCTTTGGCTAGTATCTATGGCTGTTTGATTTCTACCCATTTTAGCAAAAGATCCCGTTCGATTGACCATATACAAAAGTAACCATATAACGCCATATACAAATTAACCATTAACATGTTGTCTTAAGATCAGTCATTATACTTATACACTCACCAGAACACATGGATACCTGTTTATTGCTCCAATTATCTGCACAATGCATAAAATTACGCAGTGACTTTGACAGTGACATGGTTGTTGGTGCCAGGCAGGCTGGTTTGAGTATTTCAGAAACTAGTGGTCCTGGGATTTTCACACATAACAGTCTCTAAAGTTTGCACAGAATGGTGTGAAAAACAAAAAAACATGCAGAAAGTGGCTGTTGTTCTAGCAGAAACACCGTGTTGATGAGAGAGGTAAGGGGAAGGCTTAAGGAATAACAGGAAGGCTACAGTAACTCAAATAACAACTCTTTACAACCATAAGTCCAAGAAAATCAGACTAAATGTATTTTGTGACTGCTAAATATTTATTATAGCCTACAGTTTCAATATGATCACAGCTTGTCTAATACTTAAACAGTGTCAAAAGCATATCAAGAGATAAAGGTTGTGTTCTGAATGATGCAGTGATCTGCTGAAACAGAGGGGTCTTCCTTAGCAGAACTAACACACGTTGCCAGGTGATTCATTCCCACGAGTTGCTATTATGAGGACCAACATGCAGGGACATCCCCAAGGACAGCATATCTTACAAACTGCATTAAGCCCATGGTTACTACAGTGTGGTAAAGAATAAAGCCGAGGCATTTACCACATGATGATTTTTTGTTCTTCAGAATAACTTTGTGGGCGGCTGTGGCTCGGGTGGTAGATTATATTCATGAAAATGATCATTTGCATTGAATTCTGATGATGTTGCTAACACTACTGTAGTAACCGTTTTGAACTAGAAAGTGGAATTTAATGTGGTGAACACGGACAAATGGAGCGATGCACACAATGAAACATGGTAAATGGTCTGCACTTATATAGCGCTTTTATCCAAAGCGCTTTACACTGTGTCTCATTCACCCTTTCCCACACCGATGGTAGCAGAGCTGCCATGCAAGGCGCTACCTTGCCATCAGGAACAACTTGGGTTCAGTGTCTTGCCCAAGTACACTTCAGTATATGGAGTCATGTGGGCTGGGAATCAAACCGCCAACCCTACGATTAGTGGACAACCCGCTCTACCATCTGAGCCACAGCAGCCCACATCCCAGTGTGTAGGAAACATCCCAGTGTGTAGGAAATATAAATACTCTTGGAATGCCACTTGACTAATAAAATTATTGGACCAGAACTAACTGTTGTGTAATAAATGGGTGGGACTTCAGGTGTGACCAAGAGCAAAATAATAAACAAAATCACAGGCAAACTTTACCAGAACCTTTGCAGAAGTAAATTCCTTATAAAAGCAAAAGAATCATTACCAATCAGTCTTACCAATCTCCCTAACTAACCCAACAACATAGACAAACCCCAAACCTCCAGCATAAATGCCAGTCACATCCTACTCCTGGTTGTACTAAACTGAAGGAATAGAAAACAAAACAAAAACAAAACATACAAGTAGCACTTACAAAATATATGACAACCAAAAACCAGGCTAACAATGTCCAAAGGGGCATTACATTTGGTCTGACCACTTGAAAAATGTAAAATGTAATGAAAAAGTAGCTAAATGTCTTTATCAGGTGTCTCTTTTATTGCTGCAGGTGTCAGTTCATGGTAAGGGGAGAAGTATGATGGATTTTTTCCTGAACTTTTCCTTCAAAAGTTTTTTCCTTTTCCTAAACTAAATATTGAATCATGACTAACTAGGCTATCAAATACCCACAGATCTGATTTTCCCTAATACCTCATGTTCTTTTAACTAGGCCAGATAGCACAAGACTATCCTGTTTCATTTATTAGCTCACACTGGCTGTGACGAACAAGCTGGAAACCATGGCAACTGCGTGGCAGGAGCAAGCTGCCGTAATTCAGATGTGCGTGCACAATGACGGCCAGATTGATTCATGGCTGTGATTCATGTCCAGCAGGCTCTTGATTCCAGCACCTCCTCTTGACATGAGGAGGGCCTTGTGGTGACTCACGCCAGCCTGGGAGAGGGCCATAAAGAAAAGTACAGTACTCCACCTCTCTCCCCACGAAAGAGTGACAAGTTGTGACTCACTACGTGGAGTGTAGTACGAATTGTTCCCAGGCTGTACCTTCCCTCGAAGGCTGATTTAAACAGTGATGAGACGGCAGGCCTATGCATGAGATGAGGAATCAGCATGTGGGTGTGGTGTGGGCTGGGATGTGGGTGGCAACTGAGAGGAACATGTCATGTTCAGTGACAGCTTTGAGGAGCAAAGTGTTCTGCTTTATGTTATTTGGACAAACTTTAAAGGTCATTGGTGATGTCTGCTTGTTCCCATTCCGATCTCTATTATCCCCCGAAGACCGCATTCCAAGACAGTAGAGCCTTAATTTTGGGCTTTTCCCCATGCTCTATGCCTTAACTTTATTTTATTACTTTCAGAGTGTGCTTGACTATGATTACTTCACAGCATAAAGAGTTGGAGGTTGTGTGCTTTCATGAACGGGCAGTATTTATGATATGTGTTCACAAAGTTGCAATTTGTGGTAAAATAATGTATAATTTATCTCAATATGCAATTGAATTTGCTTTAATTATTCCTGCTGAGAAACTCATAGTAGAACATAATTAGAATTTAACCGCCCATGTTAAAAATATACAAGGCAGTGGTTCTATGCTATGCCGGAGAGGTATGTCTTGTGGCACAAAAGTGTCCCTCCTATGAAAATTATGGAAGTGAGTGATCCAAAATACACCTGATAGTCCAGAAGATCAATTGATTTAAACAGGTGGAATCAGGTGTAGCTCCTGCTTGGTTGAAATGAAAACCTGCACCCACACTGGCCTTTTGCAGATAAGATTACAGTATAACATGCTAAAGACAATTCTTCCCCACGACTTTCAGTAAGTGAAACCAATGGATCCATGATAAGTATATTACACTCTCAGGGAATGCATAGTTCATTTTTATGGATCAATTAACCTTTACACATTACTGATAAACCTTCGTCAGGCTTCATCTATCACGTAAATACAACAACAACAACAACAACAACAACATCAACAACAACAAAACACTCGCTTTTATTTTTTTTACTTGCCTTACTTTCATTGCCATTTGACTTTTATATTACCTTTATATTATTATATTTACAGTATTGTACTTTTAATACATGTTTACCAACCTCATTATTATTATTATTATCCATCCATCTTCCATACCACTTAGTGTATCCCAGGGAACTCAGGGCACAAGGCGGAGGACACCCTGGATGGGGTGCCAATCCATTGCAGGGCACAATAGCACACACATTGACACACTACGGACAATTTGGTAATGCAAATCACCCTACAACGTATGTCTTTGGACTTTGGAGAAACCCCCGAAGCACAGGGAGAACATGTAAACTCATACAGGGTGGAGGCAGGATTCGACCCCCCACCCCAACAATGTGTTGTCGTTATTGTTGTTGATGTTGTTGTTGTATTTGCAGTATAATAACAGACATTTTCTGAAAAATTTAGAGCAGGCATCATTTTAAATGATAAGTTACTGTATCTAGGATACCTGGCACAAATTGTCCTTTATGAACATTTAATTTAAAAATGAAAAATTTAGCAGTTTGCAAACGTCTGATGGACTCAACAGGGAATTAAACATGTAGTAATGTGTCAACTGACTTATTTCTATCTAGAATGTTGCATGTTACTGTATGTGTTTTAAAAGTAAGTAAAGTAATTTCCTTCAATATTAGTATATTCATATCAGTCTGTCTCATGTGTCTATGCTCCTCAGTTATGAATCAATAAACACTCAAAGTACATTATAATGTTCTCATTCATATCATTGTTTATGACCAGCATGCCATCTAAGTTTCACTGGACTACATAGCAGGGGTCAGTGTGTTGATGTGCTCTTCCTGATGGCTCACCACTGCGAGAAGCAATATGAACATACCCACTACGGTCAGTCAGTGAGTCACAAAGACCCCCTGGCTGTGTCCAGACCAGCGGTGTTCATATCACTCTATAAACCTCATTTACCTTCATTCACCAAACTTTGGCTTTGGCTTTTAGGGTAAATTATATTTTCATTATTGTCTGATCTATTCCTCTATGACGTTTTCGGTTAGTGCTGATTTATATGTATATAGTAAAGAGTTTAGTTCCAACGCAATTTGGCAGTAGCACTCAGAAGACATTAGCATAAATGTGATCTGCATCTGTAATCCATCTCCTAGTTTCATATTCATCATCTACAATATTCAGCAGTTTCTCTTTTATCACCTGATCTTTCCTCCTGCATCCAGCGACTGTAATCCATGTGGGCAGGTTTATGATTACATTCTTAGCACTAATCAGAGTTGTAGCGCATATTCTATTTCCTACTATGGACTGACTCTCCACTCCGAGTGTATAATCCTTTCTCTGATGCATAACCACAATAGCTCATTTTGCACAACTGACAGAGTAATATTTGCGGCTTGCTTACTGGAGCCGGCGGAGCCCTTAGGGAGGTATCAAGCAGCCTTGTTTATATTCAGAGCTGTGATTTAGATTTGCGTGAGGATCATGGGAGATGAAGCAGGCCATGGTGTAATGACCAAGTGGGCAATTTGGCTATGAGGGTGAGGCGCATCTGTTTCAGAAAATAAGGCCGGTGAAGAAAATAGTCAGCTGGTCAAGTAGTTGACACTCATCCAAGAAGTTTGAACAGATGATGCAGAATCGTTATTAAGGTAACTGCATTAAGAAAAGAAAATTAAGGGAAAGTGAAAAGCTTGTAAAGGACACAATCCCCGATACAGAGATAAAGGTAAACACTGTCCAGGGATGTACCACCCTACCAGGCAGCCATATTTTTGGTCTAATTTTTTCCCCTTGTATACCAAAGACAAGTCATGACAACAGAGCTTTCAAACTGTGCCTATTCTCATTGTCTCATCTGCAAAAGCAGCCTTGTGTTTACTTTGGAATTAATCTGCAGTGCTAATTCCCCCTACTTTCTCCATTGTGTTCCATCTGAAGTGGAGCTTGTACTGACCCCTTTTTTGCAAATTTACACTGGACGGGATGTTCAGCAACCTCACAAACACTGATCAGGTTGCCAATAGAAGCGATTTCTTTTCATTTGACTTTTCTTAAGAGGTCTGTTAGCTTTATAAGACGACTATCATTTGGCCAATCATGCGTAATTATCAGACACAGAAAGAGCAATTAAGAAACACGCAGAGCTCAAACAAGCCTGAACAAACAGGAGCAATTAGGCATATGAAGGCAATCACTGTGTGAGAAGTAGAAATGGCTGTTTGTGAAGTGGGTCAGAGGACTGCTTCGAAAACATTTATCATCTCATGGTTCAGTTACACAAGTAAATGTGGAATAATTTGATAATAATTTTAGTTTCTGATTGTAATAAGCATAAGGCACACAACATGGCTATTTATAAAGCAATGATTTGGCTTTATGTTGAACCAAAGCAAGATGTACTCAATGTACTCAACAAGAAGAAAAGTCCTGAAGCCATCTTTAATGATTTCCATCTACAAACTGTACTGGATTCAGATACAATTTTATTCAGAAACTTCCATAAAATCTTATTTTTTAGAACCTATGCATGTTTTAGTGGAGAGAACAAATTAACCAGAACATGAAAAAATTAACGCTCAAAATGTGCACTGTAAAGTTAATATCTTAGTCTTGAATATAGTCACATTTATCTACAACTCCAATTCCGAAAAAGCTGGGACAGTGTGGAAAATGCTAATAAAAACAAAGAGGAGTGGTTTGTAAATGTACTTTGACTTGTATTTAAAAATAAAAATGTATAAAGACAAGGTATTTGATGTTTTACCTAATAAACTGCATCGTTTTTTGAAGATAAATGTTTATTTTGAAATTGATGCTTGCAACATGTTCCATAAAAGTTTGGATAGGGGTAATTTAGGTCTAATAGTGATGTGACAAGCTGAAATAAGAAGGTGATGTGAAACAGGTGAGGCAATCGTCTAATCATAGTATATAAGGAGCCTCCAAAAAAGGCCTAGTCCTTCAAGAGCAATGATGGGTCGAGGCTCGCCAATCTGCCAACAGATGCATCAGCGAATAATCCAACACTTTGAGAACAACATTCCCCAAAGACAAATCGGTAGGATTTTGGGCTTTTCACCTTCTACAGTGCACAATATCATTAAAAGATTAAAAAAGTTTATTCAAATCTCGGGCAAGGCCGAAAACCACTTCTGAATGCGTGTGATCTCTGATCGTGGGAATACTTCAGGAATACTGTGGTAAACCTTTGTTAGTCAACACCATTCGCCGCTGCATCCACAGATGCAAGTTAAGGCCATACTATGCAAAGCAGAAGCCATACATCAACACTGTCCAGAAGTGCCCCCGACTTCTCTGGGCTCGGCCTCATCTGAGATGAACAGTAGCACAGTGGAATCGTGTTTTGTGGTCTGGCGAGTCAACATTTCAAATAGTTTTTGGATAAAACAGCCGTCATATTCTCCAGGTCAAAGAGGAAAAGGACCATCCAAGCTGTTATCAGCGTCAGGTCCAAGATACATATGCTGCCATCCAGAGCAGGACAACGTCAAACCACATACTGCCCGGATAAGCAGAGAGTGCGGGTGCTAGCATGGCCTGCCTGCAGTCCTGACCTGTCTCCGATTGAGAATGTGTGGTGCATTATGAAGCGCAAAATAAGGCAACAAAAGCTCTGTACAGTTGCGCAGCTAAAGAATGCATAATGGATGAATGGGGGGAAATTCCACTTGCTAAACTTAACCAACTGGTGTCTTCATCACCCCAATGCTTAATAAGTGTTATTAAAAGAAAAGGTGATGTTACACAGTGGTAATCCATCAACTTTTTTGGAGTGTGTTGCAGTCATCAGATTTGAAATGAGTGTATATTTTCAAAAATAAATTATATTCACAAAGTAAAACATCAAATAATTAGTTAATAATGTGTTTTCAATATAGTACAGGGTGAATTGAATTTTCAAATGACTATTTTTGTGTGTTTTTTTTTGCATTTCCCATACTATCCCAACTTTGTTTTGGAATTGGGGTTATAGTATTTCCTATTATATGGTTAAACAAAGATTAATAAACTAGTTTCTTGACATTTTTAAAGCTAATTTCTTGCTTCAAAATTGTCTTCTTCTATTGGCAGATGATTTTTGTTTTTTCCCGAAAGAAATGCTTAAAATTATTACAAATTATCTGCCAATAGAACAAGACTATTCCAAGTTTGAAATTAGTACAAATAGGTTTAATATCCAGATACCCTCTCTTCTAAGATTTATTTATTTATTTTTTTTGCAGGATACTTTGGGTGCAAATGTTACAAGTTGATTGAATTGATTTAATATCTTGGCCACATATAGTGCTGCTTACAAAAACATCTTTTCATGGCCTGTCAGGCAAACATCTAGTACAACTAATCTCTCTCAGCTGTATGCTGTTTGGTGTTGTTTGTACCTGATAGTGGTGCATTCTCACTGGAGCACTTTCAGATCATCTACAAATAAATAAATAAATAAATAAATAAATAAATCTGTCATTGTTAGGATTAGGATATGCTGTATTCTTCTGTCTTGTCAACTTTAGTTTTATAGGCTGGCAGCCAAATTATTGTGGGTAGAATCCAGATTGCTAAATTAAGACAAATGAATGTGATCACGACTAGGACTATTTATGACAATCAGCCTTAATATATTCTCAATATATTTGAGTTGTGTTGTGTTGGATTTAAAAAAAAAAAAAAGGAAATCTTTTCCTTCTTGTTCTCTTTATATCATCATATTAACTCAAACATTCTTAATGTTTGGACTCATTTTTTTAAAAAAAACTTGATTTCTATTATGCAATAATTAGCTTACTGCATTTTATCTGTGTGGTCTGTCTGCTTTTTTTTTGACCGATTTTTTGAGGGATCAAAGATAAGTTTTTGTTTTAATAGATATGGTCAAGGCCAAAAATGTCACTGGAACACTTTATGGTTAGAAGATGGAAATTTAAAATAGGAACTTCTCACGTCTCCAGATTTTCTTCCCATTCAGGTAGCAGGGTCTTTTTTAATGCCATGTTTGGCAGAGACTGATCTCTGGGTTATTGTTTTTAACCAAGCACCTCACAGAAAAGTCATTGACATTTACGTGCTTAAAAATCCAATCAACACCGATGTGCCTGATAGACTCAGTACCATGTCAGTGTCATTGCTGTGCCGAGAATTAACTGCTACCCAAATAATATCTAGTCAGTGGTGATTCTATGGTGGTCTCTTTCCATTGATAGGTGGAGTAAAGGGTGGAGGACAAACTCATACAATCAGTAACTGTATACAGTATATACAAAGTTATACTGTATATATGATGACAGTGACAGCTAGTGGTGATACAGGTTAGGAGAGCTAAAATATAATATCAATCAGCAGGAATGATAAATGAAACTAGGGTTTAGCAATGCATTATTTCACAAAGTCTTAACTCCATAATAAGAATGATGTAGATAAAAGATGATAACGTGCCCTCTAGGATGCCCTTACAGTAGAGTAAATGTGATTAAGTACCCTAATGATGCTCTTCAAATGGAAAAAGGGTGCTGCTATGTGCGAGAATATTTGATGACGTGCCCTCAAGCATGCCACTACATGTGGGAAATATGATGAAGTGTCTTCTAAGGTTCCCTTCCAGGAGAGGATACATGTTGTATTGTCCTCTAGGGTGCCCTTCGAGTGGAGAATATGTGAATCAGTGCCCTACACAGTTCCCCTACATGCAAGAAATATGATGAAATGCCCTCTTGGGTGCCCTTACAGTGGGGAAAATGAGATGTAGTACCCTATAGGGTTCTCCTACATGTGAGAAAATTAGGTGGAGGGCCTGCTAGGTGCTCCTATGTGCCTTGATAGTAGAAAAAACATGAGTTGATGTTCTCCAGGTGACACTGTTTTTTTTTAAGCACACTGTGTGTAGGCCCCCCTCCAAACAGCCTATGTCTGCCCCTGCCAATAGGTGTATAGTGGCACACATTACATAATTAATTTTAAGCATGCCATATTGTCAGCATTATGCCTGTGCATGTTTTGAATGCATTACATTCTGACCTGCTTGTTATAGCTACTGTATGCTGTTTTCATTTTCATTAGATGTACGACAGCCTCTCTTGTATCATTTGTTTGGTTTGCTTGGACCAAAGCCATCACCTATGGCTGGACATATGGGCCATAGTGGAGTCAGATATCTTAATGGAGGCTTGTTGTGTCTTAGGATAATCCTTTAAGTACTGCTTGTTTTCTGCCTAATTAAACAGAGTGATGGTACTCTGTCTCTGATGGTAGTGAGCTTTGACTCACCTTCAGCCTCTTAGTGTTCTCCATATTGTTAACTGCCTCTTCCTCTTTGAATCTCAGTGGGAATCGACTCATGTGTCTAATATTTTTCTCAGTCTCTTTCTTCTCCTGGTTTGTACATGAACTGCCTTGATTAAGGTGTCTAGTACCAAACACATTAATATACAATTACCGTCCACTTTATGAGGAGCACCTGTACACCTGCACATTCATGCCGTTATCTAATCAGCCAATCATGTGGCAGCAGTTTACTGCATAAAATCATGCAGATACATGTGAAGAGCAAAATGAAGGAAAATTGTGATCTCCGTAACTTTGATCAGTGCATGGATGTCGGTATCAGATGGGCTGGTTTGAATATTTCATAAACTGGGATTTCATAAACTGGGACTCTCCTGGGATTTTCACACACAATATTGAGTGAGCAAAATTTCTGTGGGTAGAAATGCCTTGCTGATAAGAGAGGTCAGAGGAAAATGGCCACATTGGTTCCAGCTGGCAGGAAGGATATAGTAACTCAGTAATCACTCTTTCTCAGAAGGATACATAGTGTCAGTTAAGAACAAGATTCTGAGGCTATCCTGGGCAGATGCTCATCCAAGTTGGACAAAAGAAGATTTTTCCAGTCTTCGACTGTCCAGTTTGGTCGAGTCTGTGCCAGTGATAGCCTCGGATTCTTGTTCTTCTCAGATTCTTGTTCTGACAGGAATGGAACCTGATGAGATCCTTTTCTGTTCACCACAATTGTAAAGAGTGTTTATGTGAATTACTATAGACTTCCTGTCAACTCAAACCTGTCTGGTCATTCTCCTCTGATCTCTTTCAGCAATAAAGTGTTTCAGTCATGGGATTTATATATTTTTTTACTTATGTGTAAAGCTAGCTACATCAAACCACTTCAAATGATTCAGAATGCAGCATCACGCCTTGTCTTCAACCAGCCCAAGAGAACCCATGTCACACCCCTCTTCATGTCCCTCCAATGGCTTCCTGTGGCCACCTGCATCAAATTCAAGGCCTTGATGCTCACCTACAAGACCTTGTCTGGAACAGCACCCTCTCTCCTGAAGGCTTACGTTCCCTCACACAATCTGTGATCAATCAACAACCAACTCTTAGTAGTACCTACTCAACGTGGCTCAAGGTCCCTTTCAATAACCTTCAAACTAACTGTTCCTCAGTGGTGGAATGAACTTCCAACCTCAATCCGGACCACAGAATTGCTTCTTCTGGAACTCAGTTAATGGATCTTGTATGGTAGCACTACTTGTAGTGTTCTCTGCTTGATATCGCTTTGCTTGTATTTTCTCATTTGTACGTCACTTTGGATAAAAGCATCTGCTAAATGAATAAATGTAAATGTAAATGTAAATGTGTGTGAAAATCCCAGGAGATCAGCGGTTTTTGAAATGCTCACACTAGCCCATCTGGCACCAGCAAACATGCTATGGATCACAATTTTGTTTCCTTTTCTGATATTTAACGTGAACATTAAATGAAGCTCTTGACCTGTATCTGCATGATTTTATGTATTGCACTGCTGACAAATGATTGGCTGATTGGATAACTGCATACATGAGCACGTGTACAGGTGTTCCTAATCAAGTGACCGCTGGATGTTTGTAATATATGGTACAATGGAGACATGTTATATGATCTCTTCTTTGCTGTTCATTAATATCTTGAAATATTAGGCGGCTCAGAATTTTAAGTTTAAAAAGGCAGGTTTGAGAATAATTCAATGTTATGACAGAAAAGGTATTAGGGGTGCAACACAATGCCACTATACATACAGTATCTCCAAATATTCACATCTGTATTTAAACTGAACATGGGCAGAAACCCTTGAAAACACTGAAGAAAAGAAGTCATTTTTCATTCAAAAATCATATTGATTCATTTTCTGAACTTCTACAGTTCCTCAACCTCAGCTACTTCCCCTGAGTTCATAATTGGTCTCAATCAGATGCCCTGTGGAAAAGGGGTGTGTATACTTTTTATATCCATTGTATTTGCTCCACAGAATGTAAAGAATGTAATATCACCTTATTGCATGGATCTGAATAAAATGTACATAAAGGCCAGCACTGAGGCCTTTAAGTGCAGCTACCTATAAGCTCTCTGCTGAGGAGAGCTTCAGGAGTAAGATGACCACTCAGCTATGCCATTCTAGTAATTAAGCTTGAGCACCACTATAAAACATTAGCAGTGGGAATGAGGCATGCACTTCTCTGATTTATCATTCGGTTCCCATTGAGAAAATGAGAATGGATCCGTGATAGAAGTCCCTGCAAGGATTACATTGCAGTCATGGCAAAACCCTAATCTCAGAGCTGCTAGATAGCTGATGCTGTAAGAAACATAGCAATCTGTAGTCAGTGAACCACACTGATGCAACAGACACCATGCAGTGATTGAAAGCTTCATTATTGCTCTTCTTAAAGCTTTTCACAGGGTCCATGATTTATTTGAGCACTTCTGTTTTCAGAAAAATTAAAAAAAGGTCCACATTTCCTGTATATTTTCACTTGAATCGAAAGAAAAAGAAATTCTAGGCATAATCACTGACAGTTCTGTATCAAAGATACATAGTTCTTGATTATAAGCGATTATGTTGCCAGGCAATCTAATACAGAACAAGCACAAAGTTAATAATTAGTTAAAATTAGTGGCCTTGATTGTGGCTTATTTGAGAGCTGTAAATTATAATTAATTGTAACTTTCACACTGACTTATTTAAAAACAGTCAGTCCTTCTAACCACTGCGGCCAGCTCATGTTTACTTTTCACAGAGTGCAGAACGGTGGCACTACCTGATCTTATCTACTGTATGTGTGTAAAAAGTGACTGGTTCGTGATGCGTGAACTTCTTCTCATTCTGACATTAATATGTTGCCATCCTATTAATCAAGTTTGAAGGGAGGATTTTAATGGAGCCTTAACTGAATTACAGGCCGCTCAGCATCCAATTATTTTGGATGACTTAAGTAGCAAATGACAACGAACATGCTGTGAAAAGTGTCTTCACACTTCCCTACCTCACAGATAACTAAATTTAGAAATGTTTCTGCTATCAGGTGATTAATTCATGAATTAAGATAAGCGGACTTGTTTTTTTTTTTTTTTTTTAATCTTTTTGATTTTTTAGAACGTTGACGTAGGTTGACGTAATTTGACAGTGTGTCTATGTTTAGCACAGTAACAGACATTTGCAGCCTCTTTTCTGAACCACTTCTTTATTGAAATGCCACAGCATATGGTAGCTAACTAATTTATTAATAGCTGTTAATAGCTATTATTTGAAATGACTACAACATAACATAACATTATAATGATTTTTTTAGCTACCTTGCTAACAGTTTTTAGCTAGCTTGTTAACAAGCTATGTTTTTAACAACCTAGCTAACAAGCTGACAGTTTTTTGCTAGCTATGAACATGCAAGCTTGCTTCATCTAGCCATCATATCACTGAAACTGTGGTCTGTTATACTAGCTATCAATGCTAGCTTGGTTGACTAACACGCTATCATTAACTTTTAGTCTCAATGTTTATGCATATCTTAATAGCAAATGGGAACTGAGCACTTTTTTTTTTTTTTACTTGTTGGAACTTAATAAAACTATACCAAAATATTTTTATATTCGTATAGTTTATATGACAGAAAACATGTACCTAAATGTATGTGTGTGTGGGATGTTAATATGACATGTAGTACATTAAATTGTGAAATGGTCTTGGTGTATCAGTATAAATATGTAATAAACAATTACTTTATAAATAAGAACGTAATAAATAATAATTTTTCAGTATGGTAAATATATATTAGATAAAACTTCTATACTTATTTTTTGCATGAGTCGGTTGTTAATTGATTTACTTATTTTCATAGGTAAAGAAGTGTTTATGAAAACCAGCCTGTTTCAATACTGGTCCATTAAAGATGTTGGTATGTTGTTACTTGAATTTGGGGTTTGGCATGAATTTGGAGTTTAATGCATGGTTTTGGAAGGTCACATTTTGAGTTGTTTTGTCTACTTTATTTTGAGCATACATATATAAGGGGAGAAATCGACCAAATAATATGTATCTGTAAATACCCAGGTATCAGTGATTTGACATTAAATTAGTTACAAGCTGACACTTTATTATCAGCAGGGGCGGTTGCTATAATTTACATTTACTTGTATGGCATATGGAAAACACCCTTATCCAGAGCAACTTACATTTAACTCATTAATATAGTTCAGCAGTTGAGGGTTAAGGGCCTTGCTCAAGGGCCCAGCAGTGGCAGCTTGGCAGTGCTGGGATTTGAACTCACAACCTTCATCAGAAGTCCATCATATAAATCTGCTAGAAGGGTTAAGCCCACATCTTTCAGAGCTACAAGGCATCAAAATCACAATTAATTTTAGATCATTTTGAACTTTTGGAGGTCCAAGCCAAAATCACCACCAATGGTCATACACAGAGTGGTATGAAGACGTGGGGCTGGGGCTGATTTCTTTCTAACCGAGACTGTAGATTTATGCAGCCTATCAGCTTTCAGATGATTACACAGGGCTCTAGAGTTGGACCCTCTATATTTGATCTCCCCACACCATGTCACTGATCCAACGGTAACACATCATCAGCAGTGATTGAGAATGTACATGTGAAATACATTAATGGGTGTAATGAACATGATCAAGGTATTTTATTTACTCTATCATCCTTTTTCTCCCAACATGCCTGCTTTGGAAAAGAAACTAAAAGTAGATTGACTAAGCATGCACTATCCAATGAAAGCACAAATTACTCAAAAAGACAACAGAATCATGAATTTCATGTAACAGTGAGTTACAACTTTTCTGTGTTTGGTATTTGGAGAAAAACATGTCATGAACCCAGTAAATTTTTATGGACATGAACCCCTAAAACCATTAAAAATTATAGAAATCATGAGCATTACTGCCTTTGAGTATTTGTGTGTATAATAATGTGCTCCACATCATTTGTATTATGCCAGCAATGAGATCTCGTGTTATTATGTATTGCTCAACCCTAATAGTATCATTGCTGAGCCGTTAATAGCTGTTAGTTATCCCATCTAATAAGATAAAATAAATGATCAGGACTAATCATAATGATAATGAGTCTTTTATTAGTCACATATACATTACAACACAGTGAAATTCTTCTTTTCGCATATCCCAGCATGTTAGGAAGCTGGGGTCAGAGCGCAGGGTCAACCATGGTCAATCATAATATTATGACCAGCAATCACTGATTATTGGCTCATTATATTTTAGAAATGGACCTTTTATTAAGTGGTGCTAGCATAAACACATTGCCAGACATTGCTAGTAATTATGCTGTTTTAGTGTCCCTCCATAGCTGTTTTGCTTCTACAGTATTCTTGAGTCAAGTACAGATCAGTATGCACCACACACTTACCCTATTCACCAGACCATAGACTCCCATCAGTCTGGTGGGCTGCAATTGTTAAACACATAACATTCTCTTTTATCTGACTACTAGAATACCATGCCTGTGAATACCATCCCCTACTCACAGAAATGTGCATTTATGTAATAAGAAATGTGAATAAACTGTGTTCATTAGTGTTGCAGCTGCATGGCCATGTAATATATGACTTATAAAATGACTTAGAAACAGCTGCTGTGGAGGTGGGTGTTTGATGTAACTTGAACATTCCATAGTGGATGAGTAACAAGCAAAATAATCAGCAGGAGTTATTTTCATCTCCTTTCGTTAATGATCACTTATCAGCGGCTCGCAGTGACGCTGATCACATCAGCAGTGTCGTCTTTATTTTCAATAAAGTTTGTTTCGATGACATGCAAAGAGAGAGAAAGTAATATATCAGTCTCTTATCTACCTCAGACAAGCGCATGACTGATATAATGGCATGCTCACTATGACTAACATGTGTAACATGCAGAGTGATGCAGCTCTTCAGAGTGAGGCAGGTTTGTTTTTTTTTATTAGTACTGGAGTTAAAAGGAATGAAATATCATAGGTGCGAGTAAAGCGTCATGCTTAAATCATCACAATGGCATTTTAATACAGTATATTGTTTGGCTTTGTGAAAACCTTTGGCACATAAACAATTTAAAGTAAATTCACAGGATCACTTTGTATTTCAGAACATTTCCATCCTGGTCACCACCTGCTTGAATAATCAGGCGTCAGCTCTTCAGAGCTTCTTCCCACAGGCAGTAGCTCTCATTAACAGCTCAGTATAGGATGACTCTGTCACACCTGTGGAATTGCACTGTAAAACTTTCAATAATTTGGATACTCAATTCCCTGATATACCTTGCACACTTAGTTGTATGTACCCTGTTGTTGTGTATACTGTATGTGTGTAGTACTTTTTGTATACTTTAGACTTTTAACTTGAAAAAGTTGGTTGTGGCCAAAACTGGAAGGGTGTTTGTCTTGTTGCTGTTGTTGCTGTTGTTGTTGTTGATGTTGTTGTTGTGTTTAACACTGGGGAAAAACCCAGAGATAGTGAATTCTGTCTCTGACAGTTCCTCAACCTCAGCTCAATCACTCAAGTTCATTATTGTTCTCATTCTAAGATGCCTCTGAATTTATATGTGTGACGGTTGTTGCTCAGGTCGTAGAGCGGTTTGTCCACTAATTGTAGGGTGACTCCACATGCCGAAGTGTCCTTGGGCAAGACACTGAACCCCAAGTTGCTCCCAATGGCAAGCTCGTGCCTTGCATGGCAGCTCTGCTACCATTGGTGTGTGGGTGAATGAGAACCAGTGTAAAGTACTTTGTAGAACCGCCATATAAGTGCATACCATTTATATGACTAATAAATTCCTAGAAATGCTTTTAAAACATTACAAAGTGGACTTTTAAAAAGAAGGTATTGCCTGGTGACGCAACAGGAAAGCATTCGCCCTGTTGTCAAGAGACCGTGTGTTTGAATCCTGACCCTGCAGCAGTCATCTGTAGCATTTTAAAGGATGCAGTTGGCTGGGTCCACATGTCTCAGTGGAAGCACATGTTAGCCTTTATCATTCCCTGTTTGTTGTATGACAGTGGAGAGCTGGCTCGTGGTTGAGAATTGAACTAGCAGTTGACCAAATTGGTGGAGGAAATGGGGCAGAAAAAAAAAGCCAGTGAAAAAACACCCAGTGAAAGATGTATTTACTACTGAGGCAGTAAATTAAAAAAACTAGTAAATCTCAAGATTGAAATGATTTGGAGTTCAATGAGACTCAATCAGTATCTCAATTCAAAGGAACCAACAAGACCTTTCCTGTGACAGATATGGATATAATCACTATGTCAAAGGTGCATTTGTATTTTCATATCTCACTGACATTGGAAAACGTTTATTGGACTGTTGTAGGTTTTATTTCAATTATCTTTATCACTTTTGCTCAAATGGTATTTCAAGTCTTTTCAGTTACTGAAATGCAACAGTGTTCTTCAATATGAATATGGCCATGCAGACTATGTGCACTTATCTATGTAATCAGTGTTTGAGTGACAGCAGTCAGCACACGTCTTGCCTAAGACCAGGAGAAATGCTGTATCCAGAGGGAGACTCCGTCAGGACCAGTGTTCTGCTCTGCCACTCAGGCCTCCGCTGTTGATGTCTGTTTTTGAGCTGAGTGCTGGGGCTCCTGGCCATGACTCCACTGTCAGCTCAGTGAATTCACCCTTCATGAATGGGCTGTCAGGGTACTTTGAGGGTGGCCCTGTTCAAGGTTATTTGACCCACAAATTTGACATTTTTATTAACTTTACTTCTGCTTTTTTGACAAGTCAGCTTACAGTGCATCCGGAAAGTATTCACAGCCCTTCACTTTTTCCACATTTTGTTATGTTACAACCTTATTCCAAAATGGATTAAATTAATTATTTTCCTCAAAATTCTACAAACAATACCCCATAATGACAATGTGAAAGAAGTTTGTTTGAAATCTTTGCAAATTTATTAAAAATAAAAAACAAAAAAAGCACATATACATAAGTATTCATAGCCTTTGCTCAATACTTTGTTGAAGCACCTTTGGCACCAGTTACAGCCTCAAGTCTTTTTGAGTATGATGCTACAAGCTCAGCACACCTATTTTTGGGCAGTTTCTCCCATTCTTCTTTGCAGGACCTCTCAAGCTCCATCAGGTTGGATGGGGAGCGTCGGTGCACAGCAATTTTCAGATCTCTCCAGAGATGTTCAATCGGGTTCAAGTCTGGGCTCTGGCTGGGCCACTCAAGAACATTCACAGAGTTGTCCTGTAGCCACTCCTTTGTTATCTTGGCTATGTGCTAATGGTCGTTGTGCTGTTGGAAGATGAACCTTCGCCCCAGTCTGAGGTCCAGAGCGCTCTGGAGCAGGTGTTCATCAAGGATGTCTCTGTACATTGCTGCATTCATCTTTCCCTCGATCATGACCAGTTTCCCAGTTCCTGCCACTGAAAAACATTCCCACAGCATGATGCTGCCACCACCATGCTTAACTGTATGAATGGTATTGGCCAGGTGATGACTGGTGCCTGGTTTCCTCCAGACATGACGCTTGTCATTCAGGCCAAAGAGTTCAATCTTTGTCTTGGTCTTGGTCTGAGAGTCTTTCAGGTGCCTTTTGGCAAACCCAGGCGGGCTGTCATGTGCCTTTTACTGAGGAGTGGCTTCCGTCTGGCCACAAGTGAAGCGCTGTGAATACTTTCTGGATACACTGTAGATTCCTCAATGTTTTTCAGATAACATTCTGTTTGTTTTGGTAGTAACATGTGATTTGAATTTTAATGAAATCAAAAGCAGTCAAGCTAACTTTTTAATCAAAATGAAAAATCAGTATGTGCCAAAATAAGATGGTAACAATATGATTACTTTTCTTATTTAAGCATTCTGAAATATAGTATTATCTGGAAATTCAGTGAAAAGCCTGAAAAAGAAAAGAAACACACAAACTGTGTAATTCAATAAGGCAACATGACCAATCAGCTAAAGCCACTTTTTATGCAATAAATGAAACATTTTAATTTTTTTTTCACTAGCCTACTAGAAATGAACAGTTTTACACTAGCAGCAGGTCAATGATAGTGTAAAACTGCTCATTTCCAATAGGCTAGTGAAAATAAATAAATAAATAAATAAATAAATAAATAAATAAACTTAATAAACTTAATTAATAAACTTATTATTAGTTATTAATATACTTACAAAGTTTCAGTATTAAATATTGCTATATATGCATTTACTGATTTCTCTAAGCAAATAGTGTTAATGAGTCTTACGTCCAAGAAGTAACTTATTCATGCAAAAACATTGTGGTAGATATCCTTGAGAGGCTGCTCTCCTTCAAGCAAACTTTGAAAAGGCGAGCTGAAGAGGTTCTAAGTGTTCTAAGTTCACTTTATAGACATAGAAGCATTACTCAACTAAAGAACCCTTAAGGAGAGTGTGAGGATGACCCAAGTGTATTTAATTCAAATTTCAGAAAGTTTACAAATCCCTATGCACTTCTCTTGCTGAATAATAAATTTGGACAGTATTTAGCAAAAAATCATCAACTGGTGAATATCTCGGAATTCACAAGCTGAAATAAATGTTCGTTGTGGCACTGACCTGAATTCTGAATGTAAATCATTTTTAGACCTATATCTACCAAATGCATTCTCATACCTTTTATGGTTCTGCTTTCTAGCTGGTTATGTGATCAGTTAAAATGTGGAAAACTGCATTATTCAATAAAGCAGTTTTTTCTTTGTTCTCAGTACATTAAACAAAGCTGTGTAGCAGATATGTTTCCATGCGCATAATTTTAAATGTTGATTCACAGCATTAGTTTCCCATTAGTCATTAGTGTGTGGGATGAATTGTGCATCATCTCCATACAAACAAACACATACACATTAGCTCATTAATTAATTGTAGGCTGATGTGTCTTTTAGCTGTTGGTGACAAGTGTTGACAGCTAAATACACTCCCCAACAAACAAGAACAAACATTTGCAGAGCTCAGGGAATGGTCAAGTCACAGAATAGGATAACTTTTTATGTACTAATTGAAAATGAATGATCTAGAAACTGTCAATTGGACAAATCAAACATGGGGAAAAAGAAAACGGTTTCCATTGCTTCTTTAATAACAAAAACAGTGTGCACTGTGCAGTTAACAGAGAAGATGATAACAACAACTGAGCTGCAAATTCATTAATGGCTGTAGGTAACGATTTATCAAACAACTGTTAAATCTTTTATATGGACAGCATAGGTGTATGGAGACAATGAAACTTTAAATACACTTGACTCTGAGTTGACTGCTAATCTAACTTGAATGGGTTTGAGAAATATTAGCATATCAAAAAATTTTGAAGTGAAAGTGAATACCGCAAGACTGGGTCTTTCATGTGAAATCTTCTCGTTTGAAATCTCCATTTGAATGTAAAAAATTCTAAAATCTTCGTAAAATCTACAACCAAAGTTTTTATTATTATTTTTTCTAATCTCAAGTTGTTAGCTGAATGTAACTTTGAAGGGTTTCTGACTGCTAGAATATTCACATATAAGAAACAACATAAAAATAAGTGTTCTTTGTGGCCATTTTTTTTTTTTTTTTTACTATTTTATCTACCTAACAGAGGACCATTTAGACTGATGGTATTCTTAGTTCTTGAGCTAGTGAACCAGTATCAGGATCTACATATTTATTGACAGAGACTGCAAAGCACTTCTGTAAGTCGTTCTGGAAAAGGGCGTCTGCCAAATGCCTAAAATGTAAATGTAAAACCTGCAGTTGGCTGGGTTTAATTCAGGAATATAGAAATATACTTGAATATACAGTATATGTATGGTGGTATGGTACCATCAGATGTCACTGTAATTCTGGAAAACAGCCAAAAATGACAAAAAAAACAACTAGTTGTAACCAAAGCTGTTTTTCTACATTTCAACTTTAAGAAAAACACCAAAACAATGTAGAAATGATTTGATTAGGCTCATTTCTAATAAATCTATTGCACATGTTGGCAATTGAGCTAGGTTAACAAAATATGGTGGTAAAAACAGTCTTCCTAAAGATGTCTAAACGTTTGCTAGCTACGTTGATTAAGCTCTTGCCAGCTTATTTCATAGCTGTTATTGCATAGCTGCATGCCATAATGAAATAGACATAATCCAGACAATTCATTCAGTTTGTAATCAGATACTGTGTGTCAAAATGTCTAAAATGTCTGAATAACGAAAGTGCTACTCTGTAGAGTTGACACTGGGCAACATTTTAAAAATGTTAAAATGACTTAATAAAATGACAAGAAAAAAAAAGAACTGACTAAATGAATCAGCAGTTATTTCAGCACAGGTGTTGCATGAACAGAGATCAGTCAAGTGAAGAGATCAGACTTGTATTCAAATGCTGCGAGTGACTTTTACCTCAGTTCAGATGCTAATGTTCAAACTCATTTTTCCATGATTTTCTCCCAAATTTAGTCTCGGCCAATTCCCACCCACCATTTAGATCTCCCCTAACATACGATAGCTACCAACCATGGACGTGGTTGGTCCATCCAACCAGCCAGCCAACCACGTTTTTTTGAACGACTGCTCATGCTGCGTAACACACTTTGGAGGAAAGTGCTATTCATCTCCTTCTGCATGCATGAGCTCACAGACCCATGAATGGCAGTGTCACTGTGCTTGATATGGGAGAGAGAGTATAACATCCTTCCCACCCAGAGAGTACGGACAATTTTGCTCTCTTGGACTCCTGGCCATGAATGGCTGTGGCATTTTCAGGATTCGAGCTATCAATATTCGGACAATAGGCCAAATGTTTTTCTGTTGCACCACTCGGGAGCCCCCAAAACTCATTTCTCATTATAATTCTTTAAAACGTGGTTGTAGTTTTCAGAAATATATATATAGTACAAAATGAGCAAATTTGACCATGTGAGGAATAAAAAAGTGGTGTATAATGATAAAGAACTTGTTTATGGGATTATTTTTGTTTTTGATGAGCTTTGTGCATTATGCTAACAGTTTTCAGTGTTATAATGAGAATCCTAACCATAATGTTTACTTGTGGGATTTGCAATCTGATGAGCTTGCTAACATTGTCCTTGGAGTTTGATTTCTCTTTATGGAACAATACAAGTCCATGTTCTCTGGTGTTATCTTACAATACAATGTACGCAATATATTTCCTTAAATGCTCAGTAGGATCAGAACATTTGAGGACAGGGTGTCTGAGAATGTTGCTCCGCCTGTCTTTGCCCATGAGCAGAATGAATCACATACCTGTAGTCTGTCCATAAGAGTTATAAGCCCATAATCCTGGCCTGTGGGCATAACACAGGAGATGGATCCATAAAAGAAGACATTTGTGTCAGCATTATTGGAAAAATTTACAGTCATATTGAGGCATGGTCCTTAGCCATGAGCAGATAGTACTGTAACTATGGCAATAAGGAGCATTGGCAGAGGACAAAGTAGAGGAGGATTAGCTGTTGTACAATAGGTAATTCCCTGTCAAGTAACCAAGTATCAGTGGAAATCGCCATGTACAGTAAAGACTTATCAGCAAATCATGGTGAAAATGGTTGCTTCTGTGGAAATGATTCTTTATCACCTAATACAGACATTTAAGAGTCATCACAGTCTGCCATAAGGACAGAATCTGAATAGGTAAGTAGGTAAATCATAATTTTACAGAGACAAAGTGTCAGTGCTACTTCTTCTTCCTATAAACAAACTCTTCAAGACACCGTAGTTCCCTCAAACCCTTCATGCTGATTATGAAGCCAAAAATTGTATTGCTATTTATTATTTAGGTCCTAAGTACCCCTGTACATTCATGCAATTATCCAATCAGCCCATCATATGGCAGCAGTGCAAAGCATACAAGCATGCAGATCCAGGTCAAGAGCTTCTGTTAATATTCACATTAAAACATCAGAATGGGAAATAAATGTGATCTCAGTGACTTTGAATGTGGCATGGTTGTTGGTGACAGATGAGCTGGTTTGAGTATTTCAGAAACTGATGATCTCCTGAACAGTCTCTAGAGTTTAGACAGAATTATGTTTAAAGCAAAAATTCACCCTGTGAGCGGCAGTTCTGTGCGTGAAAAAACAATTCCCAGAGAAATGATTTGTTGATGAGGGAGGTCAGAGGAGAATGGACTGTCTGGTTTGAGCTGACAGGAAGTTTAAAGGAACTCAAATAACCACTCTTTATAACCGTTTTGAGGAGAAAAACATCTCATAACAGCAACATGTCAAACCTTGAGGCAGATTGAGCTCCACTGAGTTCCACTCCTGTCAGCCAAGAACAGGAATCTGAGGCTACAGTGGGCACAGGCTCAACAAAACTGGACAGTTGAAGATTAGATAAACATTGGCCTTGTGCCTTTTCCCAGTGTCTAATCACTGATATCATTGTTCCCACTGATTAATCACTGATCCATGTAACTCATTTTGCAAATGATCAAGACAATTCAATGAATATTGAATTGAATAAAAATCTGGTGACTTCTAGTGACGTTTTAGCATGCATTAGCTACTTTCCCCTGAAAACAGTCGGCAACATTGCTTAACGTTGCTAGCCAGAGGTGTTATTTGCTAATTCACAGTAATAAAGCTTCATAGATCAGCAAGTCCTGCTAAAAGAGAGGTGCAAAAAGGGCATGTACATGTTTGTTAATGTGTAAAGGAAGTATATATGATTCAGAATTTAATTTAGGGGCCTTTGAAGATATCCAGTGAAAGTTTCAAAAGCTCAAAGCAGGTACTGGATGTCCATTGAGCAAAATCTGTATGCCAAGTAAGGCTAAATCTAAATGTTTACCTTTTAAAATGTTTAATTAATGCTCCATGTTAATTGTTTTTTTTTCTTTTGGGATTTGCGAGGCGTACATTGCTTACTGCTTACTTAATAGTTCACTGGAATAACTTTCTTTTCTCAGGAAAAAGTAAGAGTCTTTTCTGCTTTTCCAATTTCACAAGACTAAGTTTTAGACTTTTGTCTAAGATTTTGAGATTATACAGCTTAGATTTCCATCATAAAAAAATAACGTTAAGAACATCCTGACACATGCAAGGCCTAACGTACACCAGTTTATTTATATTATCTCGGTCAGCATATTGACTAATTTGCCATCGAGCTTCTAAATCAAGCAGATTGCACTCTGAGAGTTGGAAACCTAATTTCTTGTCAGCTTTTATGATGCTCAATATGTGCCAAGTGAAAGATTATGGCCCCAAGCTTATTATATCCCCATCATTATATGATTAGGTGGCCTCTAGGTATCAATCCTGCAGAGCTTTTAACTCCCCATGCATGTACAACATGTCTTTCTCTGTGTGAGTTCAGTTACTTACTTCAGTGAATGCAGGATGGCTGATTCAGACTGATCATTTCACTTGTGGGAGGCACAGAGCTGCAGTCAACTTTCATGACAGAAACCTTGGACTCATTGTATCTCACACAGCCTACAGTATGAATGAGTCTCTAAACTGCTCTAATTCAAACAGAATGTACTTCGATGGTCATTGGGGATACGATATTTCATTTGGCCGTGTTTCTCTGTTTAGGCTTGGATTAGACAATTTTGCTCATACTTTTCACCTTCATTTTCAGTAGCTCACTACATTCTGTCATAAATGACACCCCCTATACCACCGAATAAAATCCAATTAGTCCTGGCTCCAGCAGTAAATATATGCCACAGAGCTGGGAAGCCCATATTCATCTTCTTAGGGTGACAGCTCTCTAAGCACATTGCAGGCCTGGAGGATGGAGACAGGCATGGGGATGAGAAGCAAGGAAATCCTTAAATACTTTGTATCAGAAATTGACTAAAGAAATTTCACAAGCAAACAAAAGTCTCAGATAAAGATGCTGTCTGATCCAATGTTCTCCATGCAAAAAGAAAAAAGAAAAGAAAAGAATTTTTGTGGACTTTAAAGGGATAATACTATTCATTAATTGATATTAATGAATTAATTACTGAGTGTATTTACAGCCTAAAACATGAATTCCAACATGACAAATTGTGGTTACATCAAATTGTCAGACAGTGGCACTGGACTGCTCCTTGTGCAAGCTGATATTGTGCAAGATAAATGGACTTGCACAGAATTTCAGTATTATTTCTTTATTATGTGCACTTAATATGGCCAGTAAACTACAGACAGACAGGCAGACAGACAGACAGATAGATAGATAGATAGATAGATAGATAGATTACTTTATTGATCCCTGAATGAGCTTGTTTTGTTATAGCAGTACAATAAACAACAAATTACAAGGGCACAAACTATGCACAGATTACACATCATACAGTACCCATACAGCAGTAAACTAAGAATAAATATATATATTTTTTTAATACTATGCAGCAACAAATGTAAGAAAAGTGGCTGTAGTGCAGGTGATGACCATGTCCAAAGAATGACAATGAATTGTGTTTAACAATGTTTTTTTTTTTTTTTAAAAAAAGCTTTTTATTATAAACTCTTTTTTCTCTATCCCTTAGAATCTATGGCATAATTATTTTTTAAATAAACATAGTTTTTATAAAGAATGGCTCATGCACAGGCAGCTCCATTTACCTTTTGTTAATGACACCAACATCAGTCAGATGGACTGCATCTGCATAAAGTAGTGCATATACAACATAGGTGAGGTAAAAAAATAATATGTTTATTTTTTTAATAATCTTTTAATAATATACAGTACTGTGCAAAAGTCTTTGCCACATGAAAAGAAATGCTGCAGAGCAAAGATACCTTCAGAAATAATGAAATGAAATGTTTCTGCACGAAAAAACCCCAACTATAAACAGTAGTAAGTAGACAGTAAACAGTAATAAATGAAACAACGTCAATATTTGGTGTGACAACCCATTGCTTTAAAACAAATTATTAGTCTCTGTACAGTTTGTGCAGTTTTATAAGGAAGTGAGCTGTAAGTTTTATTGAGCATCTTGCAGAACCAGCCACGGTTCTTCTGGAGACATTGACTGTCGCACTCGCTTCTTATTTAAAACCCAGCAGCTTTCATTATGCTTTTTGTGGTCTCTTACGTTATATGCTGCTTGCTTTACTGACATACACAGATATTTCTTTAACATTTAATTTCGTGCTGAAAAAATAATGTTTGGAAATCTAAAATGTTTTTGTAGAAATACAGAATAAAACAAAATAAAAATCTATAAGATATATTGTACAAAAAATAATAGGATACCTAAGACTTTTGCACAGTACTGTGTATTTAAATTTCTGTATATTTATAATAATGAATTATTAAATTGGGAAGGTCTTTTAATATATAGCCTCCATGTAATTGCAGTATTGACCAAAAATGGTTTTCACTGGTTACCCTTCACTGATTATACCTGCACAAGCAAAGCTTATAAATAAGCTTATAATTAAGCTATGGAGATTTTTATTTATAAATATAGCACAGGGCATGGAACATCTTTCCATCCTGTGAACCCTTAGTGAAGGATGATTTTTTTTTTCAAAAAAGCAAGTAAAGTTCCTTAATAACAGAAGAAATTTGAAATGCATTACAGCGTAGTCAATAGCCTACACTATTTCTCTAAGTGCACATATACCCATGTATTTTGCTGTCACTTTGATTCCCTTATGCAGAACTATTACCAGGTACCTGTGATTTATATCCAGATACTTAGCATGTGCCAAAAATAACTCCCCTTTGGAGTGCTTACATACAATAAGTGACACTGTCAGACTTGCCAACATCCCTCCATCCTCCCTCATCCGTCATCTCCACATTGGTAAACGGGACAGGGCAGCTTATTGCCTGAGCGGAAATAGTCATGTGTCCCCTAAATCATCCATGTGCACACACCAGAACTTACTAACATGAATGTAAGCACATAAAGGACACTGAACGATGCAATACTGACCTGTTTCATATGCGAAAGACTCCTATCGTAAAATCTAGCATGATTCATCCACATTCTTCATCCACTAATTTCCACATGCCTTAAATTTAGGTACCTGTAGAAGATACGGTAACACAATATATCATAACACAAACTTATGGAATAAATCATGATAGGGCATGCTGTTATATAATAAGTAACGTCGATTTTTTTCTCTTAACAGCACATCTTGTGTTTTATTCCTCTTATACCACAACAATTTGCCAATGATTACAACTGATTATTTATTAAAGAATGACATGTAACACTTTTTCTTCATTTATATGTATCTATATTTAATATTGTAGAACGTCTGCGAAACAAGTTTCTGGAATTGCTAACATTATAGCAACTGTAAAGAGTTGCTACTTATGATTGTTACAAAGCGCTGACACTGGATGCTATCTCCCCCAGAAAATTTCACCATATGAACAATTACACAATTACACAATTTTTTTTTTTTTTTTTTTAAATCAGTTTTGTGGAAAGTCTGCCATACAAGTCCGTCTGAATGAGTTTTAGAATAAATCATTCAACAGCACTGTGGTATAAATTCAATTACTAAGCAGCTCTGTGAATGTCATTAACAACCACATGGAGATTAAGGCCATGCCTCTCCTAACGGTACAATAAAGGCTCAAGATGTGGAATGTGACTTAACAACACATTAGGTGTGTACTCGTGTACATGAGTTCGGGCACTAATAAGGACCCTGGCTCACTACACATTGGGACACTGATAACTCGATTTCCAGCAACATGACTACGTACTCGCGTTGTAAAGTCTCACCACTGGCATTTATATCTTTCTTACATTATATGTCATATAAATTTGTTAGCTTAATCACAAGCATTTCTGTCATGGTACTTCAAAGCTGGTTCATAGCCTAGCTAGTGGATTTATTTTTGAAAATCAGTAAACACCTAAAAGTCGTTAGACTCAAACAAACCATTTATAGAACGTCAAATTAAGTTCAAAATCGCTAATATAAGTAATCATTTGAGAACTACAACAACGTTAACAAGCTAGTTACATTTGTAGATGAATTTGGCTGAGAGTTCGTCTGCCAATTTTTCTGAGCTGAGAAGTTACCGAAATATGACGTAATTTCCTGTAAGGGGACATAGTGAGCATCAATGCACCCTGGTTTTTGCAGTGTATTTATGGCGCAAACATTCCAGTGCACTGGAATGATTTTGCGATTGAGACAGCCCTTAATATAGCCAACTCCCTGATCAATGCCCTGACTACTGAACTAGGGAGCTGATGGAGACGCACCAATTGTTAGAAGCAGCCAATTTCATAATTACACAAGTTCTTGTTGAAGGATAAGCAAGCTAAATACTGGTCTGTCAGAAATGAAAAATGATTTACTGTGTGAGTGTGTTGCGCTAACACTTTTTCTTTTCTCCTGAGACGAAACCTTCTCCCAAGCCTGGCAATCAACCACAGCATCTTCTTGCAAACACCACCCACACACACATACCCTTAGCTCTTTACTTTACCTCAACCTTTATTTGTAATATGGAAAATAAACCCTCCAGAGCAAAACCAGCTCTGACTGACTGTGGAGTTCACTTGGTGTCCCCAATGGCTTATCATTATTGAGATAATTATAAGAAAGTCAATCATCAATAGTCAGCAATGTCAATGGTACATGAAAGTCTAAAGAGAGCTGTGGAAATTCAAGTGTTTGAGATTGGAGATGGTTTCCTGTGGATTAAAAGGCCACTGTTTGTATGAATCCATCACACTTTATATCAGGCACTAGAGTTTCTCATTTGAATTATAGCTTGACATTTCAAAATAACAATGATTTTAGGCTCACATGATTATAGACCACGACTCAGATAGTCTGAAGATTTTGTGACACAAAAAGAAAAGCACTTTCTCAGCAGGGCTCGAGATCAAACTGTGTATGGCCTCGTTAATTATTATTGTCTGTAAATATTTAGTAGATAATGGCAGCTCCTGTTTTTTATGTTGGCAATGGCCTTTTTAAAATGACTTGTTCTTGGAAAAAATACAGACTGACAAAGAGAACCTAAATATGAAGAGGATCCTTGTAATTCAGCGGTATATTTAAATTAGCACTTTTTTGGAGAATGGGTTTGGGTTTGGAGAATCTTTTGGATGGATAATGACCACTGGTGCACTGACATTTTAATGACATGTCAAAATGCTGCAGCTCGGATACTTTTAGGTACAAAGAAGAAGGGCCATGCTACCACAGTTCTAGCTTCTCTTATTTGACTTCCAGTTCATTTTAGGATGCACAATAAGGTTTTATTCTTTGTTTTTAAAGTCTTAAATAGACTTGCCCCCTCTTACATTGCTTCATATACATACTGCTTCTAAACCTTTAAGGTCTACCCCACAGCTACTGCTGACTGTTCCTTGACCTGGGCAGATTCAGAAAAGTGACTGTGTATTTGCCGTTGCTGTGCCAAGGCTCTGGAACAATTTACTGGAAGAAATCAAAGCTTTAAACATAATTTATTCCATAGCCTAGGGATGGGGGAATGCATAATAAATGTTTGTGTATGATCTCTTGTGTATATGTATGTATGCATATGTTATTGCTTTTGCAGTTGAGAGCAGTAACAGGTGGACAATATTTAAAAAATAATAATAATAATAAATATATATATATATATATATATATATATATATATATATATATATATATATATATAGATAGATAGATAGATAGATATCTAGATATATAGCCTAGTACCTTGTACAGCATTTCAGTGGACAGATGTTGTTTAAATGAGCTTTATAAATAAAATGTACTCCCTTAATGACATTCGTACTGATGATCCAGAAATAATGTCTCACATCTAATTTGTTCTAAGGAGTCTGGTACTTTTAATCACTAAATGTCAGCAAGAAACTCCTACTTTCACAGCATAAAAAAGCATAAACCATCTTTCCTCAGCAATAACAGTTTAAAGACAGACTCTCCAAAAACATCTGAAAAACGTGCATACACATGGAAGTGGACAGCCAATCAGATTGAGACCTTCAAGATTCTGAAGCTTTTGCAAAGTTAAGTGTTTAAAAGGTATCAGAGGCTCCATGGGCAGTAGTCGTGGTAATCATATGAGGTTGAGACTATGAAGGTGCAGTTAAGGTTAAGGGTGGGGTTAATGTTTGTACAGCTGTCTGCAAGTCCAATTTGATCCAAATTTCTCTTTTGAAAAACATGTGCATAATTACTATGTAATTCTATATTCTGTTGTTATATGGACTGTTTGTCTTTCTGAGCCCTAGCAATCCAGTAGTACGGGTGATATTCAGATGATATAAACATAAATCAGCCAGTGAGCAAGATTTGTTTTGACCCAGTCTACACATGACCTAGTTTCATGCTTCCAACTCCTCAAATCCAAAAATCTACAGCCAAATTTGATGCCATGCTCCCATTGGGTCATTGGATGGAGCTTTACAAGCCACTGGCAATGCAATTATTTGCTCTGCCCCAGCCAGGCTGTACAGAGATTACTTTGGCTTGGTTGACTTATTTGAAAAGGTTTTATTTTAAGATGGCCTGTAATGTACTTAGAGTGACATTGAAAACATCAGTGGCTCTTAACCTGCTTGATATATCTGTGTGTGTGTGTGTGTGTGTATGTGTGTGTGTGTAGAGTTTTCACTGGATTACATTAGTCTTTTGTTGCTCTTGAAGGTATATTTATAGCATTTGTCAGCTTGATATCATGTCAGACCATGCTGCATTAGCGGATAAAAAGTGAATGGAAATATAGAATTACAACTTATTCAACCAACAAATGATCTAGAAGTGAGCATGAATGTATGAAAAATAAAGCTTCTAATCAAGAACTGCAAGCTATAGAATGCCTCACACAAAATGGCATGATGACTAGAGAGCTCTCTAATTCTATTGAATTATATTAAATTCTATTGCTGGAAGCAGATTTACATATATGTCTATTGCATCCCATAACGGATCTGGATCATCTTCCTTTGCACCTGGATAAAACATGTGGTGCAATTTGTCAATAAACCCAGCAAGCAATCATGCTGTCACTACTATAGCTAGTTATGCCACATTCAGAAGACTGACAGTTCATTACTGCTTTGTGAATGCAGTACCAGCAATAACGAGGGTAAGAAACATAATGATTTGCTTAAGGTTAATCTTGTAGCATAAATGTTTAATGTCATATGTGGCTGCATATCAGGCTTGCGTAACCTAGACAGACACTTTAATGTGTAAATATTAGAGTGTAAAAACTAATGGCCTTCTATTTCAGAAGGATCATTTCGGTGCAGCGCTTATTCCTAGTTATTAAACATGTGGGTGCTGAAATTTTGCTATTCCTGTCATTTTATTCTGTGCTATGTGAAGTTAGCAAATGGAAAGGCAGCACTGTGATAGCAGAATTTGAGAACGTCTAAAAGGTTCCTCCTTCTGAAGTTCATTCATCTTCAGCATTCATAATTCATCCCAGATGGGATGCCGGTCCATTGCACAGTGTCATCCGCACACACCTTCACATCTAGGGGCAATTTAGCATAGTCAAACTGCCTACATGCATGTTTTTGGACAGTGGGAGGAAACCAAAGGAAACCCACAAGAACATGGTGAGAACATATGAAACTCTGCAAAAAAGGTAAACTGAGCTTAGAATCAAACCCCCGACCCTGGAGCTGTAAGGCATCAGTGCTATCCCTTGGACCACCTGCCCTTCTCAAGTCAAGTGGGTTTTTATTGTCATTCCTCTATATAGCCTGTATACGCTGGAATGAAGGGGACATGGTGGCTTAGTGGATAGCATGTTTGCCTCGCACCTCCAGGATTGGGTGTTTGAATCCTGCCTCTGGCCTTTGTGCGTGAAGTTTGCATGTTGTCCCCATGCTTCAGAGGTTCCTCCAGGTACTCCCATTTCCTCACCCAGTCCAAATACATGCGACAAGTTCCAAATTGTCCATAATGTCCACAATTGTGCCCTGCGATGGGTGTCCCCCACCTTGTGCCCTGAGTTTCCTGAGATAGGCTCTAAGCTGGAATAGATCCTGTGTAGGATAAGCGGTATGGACGGATGGATGGACATTGGAATGAAAATGTTGCTTCTCCAGGAATACGGTGCAACACATAACAGTTCTTCTGAATGGAAAAAACTCTATAATGTTTGGTTTATTCTGCAGTGCAGTACGTACTAGTATGTTTGGTCTTGGACATAAACTTTTCATTAGGATTTCACCTGCTGGTGGAATGCCTGAGCCAGGACACAGGACAATTCCTTAGATTCTACAGCATGAACTACCAGCAAGATTGGAGCTGTTACCTTTCATGGGTTTCTTTGGCTGTCAGCCTCCACTATTCCCTCACCACTGATGAAAGTATGAGTACATAAACTTGGGAAATGGTACATGTCCAGCTACAACAAGCAGAAGTTTCAAACTGACCAATGGCTCAGGCCTCATCTACAGCTACTGTAGGTCCAGGTCAGATGGTCCAGCAGTTTACCAGGATCTGTGTCTGATAGAATGTTAAGTCCCAGTTTCTTTGGCCATTTTGAAATAATCAGACCAGTTAATCCAATATAGTATCATTTACAACCTTCCTTTCCTTACTAAAACCTGTATTTTATTCTGAGCTGGCACCTGGAGCTGAATCTGGTGTGTTATAAGTTACTGAATAATTGATAAAAGTTACTGAATATGCTTTATGAATAACTGAATAATAATAATATGAAACTTTAGGGGATTGCAGAAGGTTGGCAGCATTAATGATTTCACCCAGTCCCTGGCCAACCAAGCACTAAATATGAACACATTTTTGACACTATAATAATTTGTCTAAATCTTTGTGTTTAGGCAACATGGATTGAATATGTATCAAAAGAACATTTACACTGTCAGTCCATATGGTTCACACAGTACTTTCAAATTAAATATGATATTTTGTATAGGTAAAGCAATAAATAAATGTGTTATAACAAACAAGTCTGGTTTAAATTGTCAATGCATGGAATAAACTGTACAGTACATAACAGGCCAGAAAACAGAGCATGTAGGAGAAACTCCATTTGTCTTTCTGATTGAAGAATCAATACCCTTGGCTATATATGCAGAGGTCAATCGGTTCCAATTTATCTGACTGAATATTGCTAGACTCAAATAATAATTAGAAACCAATAATACTTGTCCATAATACTTGTGAGAATCTAAATGCTTATGGTGTAGAAAACTCCCAGCACACTGATGACTACATTACGGTGATATATTTTATGTGGGAATGATATAACTAAGCTTTACTGATTGGCCCATAAGTCTGTGTTTCTTCTGAATGGTTTTGCTTGGCATTTTTTTTTATTTGTCAAGTCAACATAATTTATTATTTTATTTGGATTTGCGCGCTATTGCGCTTCGGGCTGCTGAGCGTGATGCTCTTTCCGGCGCTCGGTGCGAGGGGAAATCTCTGACAGTAGCCTAAGCAAGGATAAAGTAACAAACTGCCTCCAGAGCCATTCACTACCCTTCTGAAATATGCAAATCTTCTAATGGAGTGAAAAAACAGCAGTTGCTTTTATTGTCTCTTTGAGGTGCATGAATGAAGCTTCTTAGCAGTCCATAACTAATGCTGAATCTCACCTTGTCTTGGTGAAACTCATGCATTTGAATTTGTCTCACAGCTCCAGGGTCCCTGGTTCGACCCTGAAGCAAGGGTTACTGTCTGTGTGCATGTTTTTCCAGTGTCCATGTGGGTTTCCATTGGGTTCTCCAGTTTCCTCCCAAAAAACATGCTGGTAGATTGATGGGCAATGCTAAATTGACCCTAGGTGTGAATGGGCGTATAAATAATTGTGTGCATTGTGCCAGGCAATGGAATGTCTTTACATTCTTACATTCTTCAAATGTCTTAACATTCAGTGTTCCCAGGATTGCCAGATCTAACACCCAGACCGGGATAAAGCACTTACTGAAAATGAACAAATGAGTTAACATTGTATAGACCTGTCCAACTTTTCAGGTCAAGACATAAAAATTGGCCTTTTGGTCCACTTAGAATCTCAAACCAAATGAAAAATTCCCAATAGAGCAAAACACACAAGCATAATATTTTGACACAAGTCATCTATATGCACTATGATGCCACAGCAAAAAGGGGTTCTTAAAACTTTTTTTCTCAGAGTGTACATCAGCTGAAGGAATATTTTGTGCAGGTAATATTTGATGCTACACAAACGCAACATGGATGAGACCATGGAAAATCCTGTTGTGCCTATGATGCTGTGGTTATGCAGGGTATTAGTGTTGTTAACTGGTGGACACAGCAAAGTATTTCAATGGATTGAACTGAGCAATCGAAATATACTGTAGCATAACTTTAAAAAAAGAAACAGAAAACAGGCCGTAGTTCTTCAACATGAACCATTGTAGTTTCTATAGCAAACCTTTGGTTGGGGCTTTAGTTGAATGCCCCTGTTTTAAAGGAACATTTTGTAATCTTAGAGCCCTCTATTGTCTTTGAGACGAATTGCAATTCCAATTAAAACATCAACAAGCATTACACTTTCCCCCAACTGACCCCATCATTTCTCTTTCTTATGTTCAAATCACATGTGTCTCATCAGTTGCCTGAGCTGCTACTTTCCAGCTGGGGTCATTGTTGTAGTTAGAATTATATTATGTGATAAGTCACACATATGAGTCATGCTTTTCTATGCAATTCTATGTAGTCATCCTTCACAAATGATGACAAACTCATCTCGAAGAGCTGTTATTTTATTTAAACCAACAGTAGCACACCTTTCACTGTTACCCATCACTTCCTACTGTTTACCGCCCTCCCCTTGTTTCATGGCCAGCTTACCTCCTCATACTGCTGCAATGACTCTGAATGTTCAGAGCTTTCAGAAAATTTGTTTCTAGGAGTTCCGAGAAATGTCTGACAATGCATAAACCAAGCATAAGCGCCCAGCAGTGACTCTGACAGTGTACGCAATGTACTGTAGTACAAACACATTGCTACCACATTCCCAGCAAAAAGACTTTTTTTCTCATAGAAAACTGATCATTAGATTTCACAGAGACATTATAAGCCCATTGCAAAACTTAGTGTTCCACATAGTTGACAAACTGATTTGTTTGGGCTGAACAGAACACATTTATCCTCTTTCTTTCCACTGATAAATATGGAGATGGAGAAAAAGGCTGTGAAACATTACATATCTTACTGCACAGTCCATATGAGTCATAATTTATTATTACTCAGTTAAAATGTAGGCTTGTTTAAAAGAAAGGCGTTAAAGCTGTAAAAACATGTTACTAATGTTGTACATGTGTAGGTAACTATGGTACAACCCAAATAATGTACTGAATGAGTCTTTAATTCTCATATGATTTCACTGAGCGTCTCTGGCGGAGGTGTTTTTATTTCAAGGCCTCTGAGCAAAGTGTGTGTCATTGAGTGTGGGTCGATAAGGACATCATTTGAGGAAGTTCTTCAACTAGAACTTTTTTTGTATTAACATGACTATGACTACATGAGTATACTGTTCCTAGAACCAATCTTCCCACAGTGATCATGAATTGTGCTGATACATGTGAATTAGAACTCATATAGCTAACATCAAGATCACATACTATAATATACATCCATTCATCCATTTTCTGTATCGTTTATAATACACAGGGTCATGAGGGAGCCTATCCCATTGAACTCGGGGCACAAGGTGGGGGACACCCTGGATGGGGTGCCAACCCATCGCAGGGCACAATCGCATACAAATTCACACATCATTCACACACTAGCACAGAGAGAACATGCAAACTCCACGGACACAGGGAAAAGGTGGGATTCAAACCCCCAACCCTGGAGGTATGAAACAAACATGCTAACCACTAAGCCACAATGCCCCGCCACATACTATAATATGTGACATGTATTTACCTCATATTTATACCCCTGTGAAACATGGGCGCCATGGTTGGAAAATTTCCTGTTCCTAGTCACCCAGGTGTACTAAAAAAATTATCAATGGGAATATACTTCAACTATATTTTTCTCATATGAATTCATAGAGGTGCCAATAATATTTGCACACATATATATATAACAATTATATATTTTTGATCAACCTGTGTTGTGTTTGCAATTGTTTTGCAATTGCAAAAAGTTTGCAAATATCCATGGAAACAGAGTATTTTCGTGAATTTTTTTGAACAAAAGATCAAAAGGTTAAATAATACACCTGTGATCATGTGATCATGAATTTTTCACAGCTTTCTTTGCTCATATTTACAAAGGGTACCAATATTAGTGGAGGACACTATAAGGACCCATCCTTATATATGGTTGAGTTGGTTGAGTTTCTTGTATCTTGTATCTACTTCTTTTCTTCTTCTTGTTTTACTTGTTCTTCTTTTTAACACATGTAAGCTTGGTATAATGATAAAAAGCCTGATAAACATATTGATAAAAAGAACTAGTGGGTGGCTGGAGAAATATTTCTGCATTAATTCCCATGGACTACAGGCCAAAGATCACTGCATCATTCTCTGAAAGTGAAGTGTAGTGGTTAGAGTTTTATATATATATAATATATATAGCACTAGTTAATATGTGCACTAGTTAATAGTTAACACACAAAAACATTGGGCCTTTTTATAGTTTCAGTCAATATGCCTGTGATGGCCTATATTAAAATCTCTAACGTACTCAAAACACCTGCCCCTCAGTGCATTGTTAATACTACTCACTGTCAGAGAACAGACGTCTCTACTTACACTAAATGAAATCCCAAACTAACAATGATGTTTTCCTGCACGAAGCTTTATCTTGTTCTGACATTGTATGAATGAAAGATTATATTTACAGTGCCATAAAATGTTTAGATGAAATGCTTCAGATGATATCAAATGGTAGACTGGACCCAAAAGCCAGAGAAATCTGTGAATCTGTGTGGTGAGTGCAGAAATACAGCAAACTATGGAACATTGGAGATAAATGTTAAATCCTGGCATGAGACCAGGGTCCACATAAAAAACATTGCCGCATTGCATTGCTAATTCTCTGATATAAAATGGACATGATGGATACATTTACAGATTCATGTCATGTGGTCGATCCAGTGGTGATTAAATGTAGGACAAGAACGATCCTAAAGGAAATGATAGAAAATATACCCAAAATATTTTCTGAAAAAGGAAAAAAAAACCTGCATCCAGTTCTTCAGTAATAACTTGTAAATTTGGTCTTAGCTGATTAACTTCATGATGTTGCTTGATGCAGGTGTATTCCTAATAACAATTTTACATTAGTTGAATGGTTTGCTGGTGCTTTTTTGACTGTTTTGAAACATCTCTATATATTTAGGTGTTCTTACAAAATTGCTGAGGTATCTTTACTTGTAGGCATGTTAACAATAACATTTCCATAATGTAACTTTTTGCATGAGGGTTTTTTTTTTGTTTGTTTGTTTTAGGACATTGCATATCTAACCTAAGGGTAAGGGTTAATGAGCTGACTTACACATGAGTTAACTTGTTGCTTTCATGTTGCTTTTAGGGGTGGACTTAGCACTAGGCAATGGTAGGCAACCACCTTGAGCCCCCAGAAGCCAAGGGCCCCCTAAAACTGCTAATCATATAGATAATTTTTAATTATTAATGCTGAATAACGTATGCTGAACATTTAAATATTGATGTTGAAACACTGAAATAGGGCTCCATTCCTATATTTTGCCCAGGACCTCCAAATCACTAAATCCGCCCCTGGGTTGCCTTAACACTTATCATCATTATTTCAAAGAGAGGAAGTAAACAGATCTCAGTGTCAATTTAAAACAAATTTCGTAGCCTACCTTAGGCTATAATTCCTCTAAATAATACCGGAATAAAATGAATGAATCAATCAAACAAACAAAAACCTTGCTTTTGAATCCAGTATCAACACGCAGTGGTACTTCCCTTATGGGAAAATCACACACATTTCACGTGATCATATTTCGTCCACGTGTGATTTGAGGAGTAACATTTGATCGCATGTGGAAAAACAGGTCATGCTCTAAAACTGCAGAAGTGTGAACTTAAGTGTGACATCATGTGAACAACATGTGATCCCATGTCAAAAGTGCACCACGTGCGTCGAATGTGTGAAAACAGAACACGTGTGAGTTTTCTGTAAGGGTTCAGAATTCGCCACTTGATATGACTGACTCTACGCTTTGGCGATCAGTACCACAGAAGCTGTGCGTAAAGTCCTGATGCGGACCGTGACTGATGCGTACGGGCTTGAGCGAAGCCCTCAGATTGCGCCTCCATCAGTGACGGGCTCTCCTCCAGCTGTTTCAGAGTTCTCGAAAAGGAGAACTGAAGAGACGAAACAGAGCTGCGAGTCGCCCGTCTCCGCTATTGCGCATGATACTGCGGTGCCGCACCGTTCCGCGCCGCAACTCACCTTGAAGCGGAGGCTGTGCGCCTTTTTTACCTCAGGAGCGACGCAGCGGTAGCCAATCCACGCCCCTCGGTCCGCCCACGTCCACCAATGACATTCGAGCGGGGGCGGTGTCAACGAGCTAAATTCTGGGGTTTGGTTTTACGCCGGCGTCGCTATCTGAAGGCGCGTCGGGCCGCGTCGCGCTGGTGCAGGTGCAAAGGCTCTTCGAGAGAGAGAGAGAGAGAGAGAGAGAGAGTGTGAGAGCGAGCGCGAGAGCGAGAGTGATAAGGATGCGAAAAGGAGAGAAGGGGAAGAAGAAGGGCGAGAATGAAGGGATGCGCCGGAGGAAAGGGTGCAGGGCATGAGTGAAAGGATTCCAGCAGCTGCCAGTGCGTCTAGCATCCCGGGGGCTCGTCTATGAATGATTTATAGAAAGGGGGCACTTTGAGATATGATGAGCTCTCTTACTGGCTGGCAATAGTACTATGATTTGGTATGTGGCCACTTTGATAGCAAGTGTGTTCAGCGCCCGAGGAACGGCCGCTCAAGGTGAGTTGAAGTGCAACGTTTGATGCCCTTCCACGCTCAAGTTGCAATACTCTTCCTCTAACCCTTTGACTTGATTTGGTCTTGTTTGTTTGTTTGTTTGTTTGTTTTAAATATTACCGAACTGCACGTATGACTCTGATGAAGTTCTACAAGTAAACACCTTTAATAGATCAGAGACAGGTGAAAATATTTGGAAACCATTTAGTACAACTACTGAGAACATGTCATGTCAACCTTGGGTATGTAGTTCTGCACTGCAAACTATTTCTGCACCTGTGCAGCATGCACCTGTTCTAACAACATGATGTCATTCAGATGTATTTCACCTTAAAGGTGCCTCAGATGTTGGTCATGCTTAAAGAATGATACAGCACCCATAACCGAGATGCATTTTTGTAACGTATAATGATAACAATCTCAGCTCTAATGTTCCTTACCTGCCTTTGCTGGATATTTAATTAAGCCCCATCTGATTGTGCCCTCATTTGCTTGATCACTTGAAAGATACTACATTTAAATATAGTTGATCATTTAACAAAGTTATCGAAGTGCTTGCTGTTTTGTAGATTGTGTTTTAGAAGAAAGGGATTTTTTTTAACGATGTGTCGGTGGACTTATATAGCCTTGCAGTTGCAAATTCGTCCACCAGAGGGCTAAACTATTGCAGATGAGGACTAGCTCTGAAAGGGTCAAATTCATCTGGGAGATGTTCTTACATTAAACATTAAACACACTGGAAGGAACATCTAGCACAACTTGTTTATTATGCATTTGCTGAAAGACGTAAAGAAGTTATTTGCCTCAGCTGGCATGATGTGTTACCTCATCTCTAACTAAGGGAAGTCTCTTGCTGTGCTGTGCTGTGCTGGCCACGCATGGTGTTGCATATGCTTCACATTTCCCTCCTGTGTGACCAGATGAAGCTGCCACCTTCTGCTCTTTCACTGCTGTCTCAAGCTGTCTTCTGGCAAACACAGCTCACCGGCTATAGCCCTGGACATATGCCAGAGCTCGGGTGTCTGTTTTGCTTTGCTGCTTTTTCTGCTCAACCGACGCAAAAGCAGCAGAGCAGTCTTCTCTCCCTCATAGACCTGATGAGTTGGTTGGTCAGGATGATTCTACTAACTGGGGCCCGGAGACTGAATGGCAGCATACTGCACTGCACTTGTTGAAGCAACTCACAGCTTCCCTGAGGGAACAGTGAATATTTAACCATGATGAGAACATATGCCCAATAACGTCTGCTTCCCTTAAACTGATTATGACTAATCTGTATGCCCGAGTGAATGCCGCTCTGGTGATGCTATAATACTCAGGATCCAGACATGAAACGCTGAGAGGCAGGCATCTTTTGAGTGGCATCCTGTATTGGGACCAGTTTTCATTATGTTAATATTGCACAGTGCAGCTGATTTTGTCCAAATGCCTTTCTTCCCTTGTATAGTATGTGGATAAATCTCCAAAGTCTTGCGTCTCCTTTGGCGTTTAATGTCTTGTAATTATGATTTATAATGCTAGCTCTACTCCAGCCAAATCACTTACAGCGAGTGTACCAATCAAACATTGGAACGTGGCTGACTTGCTGATTGCATTGAAAAGCTGCAGAATACTAACCACAGTGGAGAAAGCTGAGGCAGCCAATTTCCAAACGGTGTTGGCTTCAGTGACTGTCAGTGGAGAAGCTATATGGAATAAATCTAAACTTAGTCATTTAAAAGGTCATTATGTTAGGATATATTTGTCCCATACTTAAAGGTAACAAGGTCTGTCTTGCACATGGTTTTCAAATTTCGATCTCTCAGGGCTATGGCATTGCTAAGACCTAAGTTTTGTGCTTTAATACACCACCCTCAACTGGGTAATTAATTGCTGGATTGAAAAGAGGAAAATTGTACAGAGTTGTAGCTAGTGATGCACTCATCCCACTTACCATGTTTAATATGTCAATATCTGAACCATGAGTATTGACCAACACTGATCCAGTTGTGACATCCTCACATTGATTGAGCTGACTTCTGTTGGTGTGGATTTAAGACAATTTCCAATGCTCCAATGGGTTCTAGATGTCAAGATCACATGCTTTCATGGCACAGTATAAAATACTACATCAGTGAATCAGATCAGACCATTTAAAATCTAACCCAATTCCAATCCAAAGTCCATGGCCAATATAAGCCCTCCTACTTGTACTCCGTATCGGGTCACTACACCCAACGTTCTAGTGCTAAAGGGTGCCAAAGTGTTTGAGATGTTTGGTTTAGATCTTGTGATACACAGAGTAAAAGGAGTTCATTTTATACCTATGATCTGGGTTTATGATTTGGGAGTGCCTTCAGTTTTATGGTAAAAACCTATCTCCGCTCCAGTCCGGAGTACCCACTTTCCTGTAAACCGTCAACACCAACAGACCTGATCCAACACACTAGTTAAGTAGTAATTATTTCATGAGCTGTATAATGTTGGGAGCAAGGAATACTTAATAAAATGCAGGGTATTGTTGAGAATATACCTGCCTCACCTAGGAAACTGATTGCTGAATTGATTTGGGTTGGACTGAAGGACTGCAGTTTGAGAGTCTTGTTTGGCCACTTTATGACCTGATTTTGGGAGTGTCATTTAAATTTTGTGGGACATCTTGCTGAATCAGATGTGCTGGAAGCATAGAAAACTTGTTAATATGCAGGGCAATAAGTTCCCATTACTTAAGATCCCATGGCATTGAGAACCTGTACAGTATATGGCCTTACTCCTTCCAGTTTTGCCGAGTGAGTATCTTAGCAGTCTGTGAGCTGTGCCTGGGTTCCATTTCCTCACTCTCAGCACTTCAAAGGCCATTTCCTGTCTCTGATACACTTTCTCCTGAGCCGTCTGTCTCTAGTCTGCTGCCACAGCCCGAGAGAGAAGCATGTGTTCCAGCAAGGCCTCCCATAGGGACTGTGTGAAGCTTTTATTAATTTAACATACGGACATCTAACCCCTTCATTTGTACTCCAGAATTCTCAATGTCTTTCTAAGTTATGAATCATTCCATATGGCTTCGAAAGTGGATGGAGGAGAAGGTCGGGTTTTCTGCCCCAATTCTTTAAATTAGGCAATCTTGGCATCTTAAACACAGATAGAAGCACATCTGTTCAGTTTTCACTTGGATGTGTTCCTGTGTTTCAAAAATTGCTTAAAAGGTGTTGTTTTTTTTAAGTTGCCTCTAGTAGTTCTAGAAGTGTGTGAGACTAGTTGGGTCTATTGTCTAAGCTAAGTGGTGCAATTTGTACCACTTTAAAGTGTTCCTGAAATCAAAATTGGTGTCTCATAGCTTTTTGTACTTGTCTCTTAGTATTATGGATACATATATATGACAGTATATCAAGAAAAAATACAAAGAAATTAGATATATGTCTAATTGTCTGTCTTTATTACACAGGACTTCTCCAGTAGTAAGAGTAAATACTACCATTTTATCAAGTAGCATAATATTTAACCAAGCCTACCACTAAGACATGTCAAATGCCTCCTGCTGATGAACTCGACCTTGGCCCATATATATATGGCATAACTCCAAAAACACATGCCATCTTGTCATCTAGTCAAAGTCGACGGGCACGGGTGAAGGTGGTAGTGAGAAATTAACTTCCACAGTTAAAAAAAGCCTCTCAAGGAACTTTTCACTGTTCTCCATACTTAGCTATTTAGCTTAGCTAGTGTCAAGGTTATTTACATTTCGCAGAGCTGTCGCATATCTTGAAAACAATTGGCTGTTGTGTAAATCACTCATGCACATGTTGGCACTATGGAACATACTGAATCAAAGGACAGCTCTCAAGTCATTTGATGCAGATTCTAATAAATATAATAAGGGTTCTCAAACTGTGTGTAGGACTTGATCTACTCACAGCACTCACATTTTGGTACCAGGCCATGTATCATAGGAGCCATGCTGTACACTGGAAGTCATACACTGATTGTTGCTGATTGTTTTTAGTGAGTCTCTTTTTGGCTCAAGTCTGTGGTCACTTCTGTAAAAACCATCAGCCCACATGTCAGCCAATTGGTACGTGGGACAACATTGACTCAGGATCTCCTCCTACTTCTGCAGCTTCTCTGTCATTGCCGCACATCATCAGCTTTCTTCCCCTGGCTGACAGTGATGGGAGGAACCAGTGTGCTTAAACACCACTATGTTCTGTTTATAGACCCATTTCAAAGCACACCATGGGTCTTGGTTAATTATTCATGACTTTGCACTGTTGTAGTAGTTAAGGTCAGTGCGTTACTATTTTTGTCTCCTCGACATGTGAAAGTGCTCCTGTCATATACAAGAACAAGCCATATATCTGTATTATTCATGTCTTATCAGTGAATTGATGTAGTTATACGATAACTGCAGTTGCATGTTACACTTACAGGACAACGTTCTAGCAATGCAATGTCATTTATCACATCAGCTGCCAAGACGGAATCAGTGATTCAAATATAATTTAAAAATACTTTATTTTTTATTTGTTTCTGTTTCTTTTTGTTTGACTGTGTGTGAAATTGGTCCAGTGCCATCCATTCATAGGGTCATGAAAAACGGTTCCTCCAAGATAAGACCCCCTCACATTAAGCCATTGTATGGCTTAAATTATGTTTCTGCAAAGCAGGGACTGGATTGGCTAGGGTTTCCTCAAATATTAAGAGATAAGCCACTGTAAAGGTCCACATAAAGCCAGATTTCTGGTCCGGGATAGCTCAATGAGCAGTAAAACTATAGAGAAGTAGAGATCTGTAAAGAGACTTCTGCACTTATTACATTTCTTCCATTTTCTCTTTCCTGTCATAACCACTGGTTATATTTTGCTGATCCTAATTTAGTAGAAATTAGGTCTCCTGGAGTTCAGAAGAGTTTGAAAATTTCTAGGGATGGAAATTTCAGATATAACTGCTATTTAATTTTTTAAAGGTAATATTTGAATATTTGGTGCTTTGTTTTTAAATGACTGTGTGATTGGTGATGAGGTATACATTGTACTTAATCTTTTCAAAGGATTACTACAAAGGACTCTTTGGTTTCATTTTTGTTGGACAAAACTGGGGCATGGTTGGTTAGTGGTTAGCACATAACCTCTGGGGTTGGGGGTTTGAATCCCACCCCTGCGTAGTGTGCATGGAGTTTGTATTGCTTCAGGGGTTTCATCCGGATACTCCAGTTTCCTCCCCCCAGTCCAAAGATGTGTTGTAGGCTGATTGGCATCTCTAAATTGTCCATAGTGTGTGTGTGTGTGTTGTGCCCTGTGCTGGGTTGGCACCCCGTTCAGGGTGTTCCCCCGCCTTGTGCCTCAAATTCCCTGGGATAGGCTCCAGCTCAGGATAGGATAGGCTAGCAGTACAGAAAATGGATGGATGGACCAAACTGGCAAATGCAGCCTATTACAAACTACAGCACTCTTTAGTCAGATAATATGGTTTAAATTGGAGCACACAGTGCTTAACTAATTTAATTGCTACTAATAATACTGAAGCATTTAAAAGTAACATTTCAGATTTTTGACCTGAAAACTATGCTATTCTGTTTTCTCAGGTAAGCAGTTAGCTTACCAAATGCGAATAAAAAATTCATGTGGCAGAAAAGTCAATTCACTGAAGGGGAAAGGATGCAGCATGCAAAAGGTTACTTTTGGCTTACTTCAACTTTGACCTGCGAATGTGAGAACCTGGGTCTTGTGAGCCAGTAGGAAACAAGAAGGCCGGACAAAGTTTGATTCTCCTTTCTATTCAATAGTAAAATAGTAAAAGTTCATTTTTATTCTGTACCGAAGCGAAGATCTACATATATCTCCAAATAAATCAGTTGATCAAGGGTAAATATCTTTCACTACATTGTAGACAGATTATTATGTGCAACATAGTGTGGATATGGACTCCAGACACTTCTGTAACTTCGTGATGCCTTTTTGCCTGCTAAAAGACACTTTCTACGTTTAATAGTAATATGCGGACCCTGGAATGTATGCAAAGAGACATTTGCAATATTTCAAATGAATAAGGTCAAATAATAGCCACTTCTATAAGAATGTTATAGTGTTACATTCTGTATTGAGTCCGTCAGCATAAATTCTTTTAATTGCTGCAGCGTATAGAATTTGTGTTTAAATAGAAATGTTTGTGGGCTTGAAGCTTGGGTAGGCTTGTCAGGTGTGAGAGCTATGATGTTAGACATGAGTAATGGAGGAGTGTGAAGGTGTTGCACATGCTGGAGTGGGCTGTTTGTGTGTGTGTATGTGTGTGTAGGAGGTCAGTATGACTCACAGAGGAGGAGGTCAACTGGCCCAGCTGGAGCAACAGAGGAATCCTGAGGGAAACTGGCCAAAAAAAATGGTCTTTTATTAGTTTAGCTTAAATTTTTATCTTGAACACATATATGTTTGGTATGCTAGAACCTACCCATAGTGCTGCTTCTACACTGGAGCATTTGTCATAATCCTACAGCCATACTGACCTTTGTTATTGGCCTGTGTGCCTATTTCTATCATGGTCTGTTTCATGAAGACTGGCAATGTTTGGGAAAGTCTGTATTAAAACTTAATTTATTTCATAACACTTTTTAGCCGCTTGAGAGATATTTTCACTGATCTTTTGGGAATGCAATGTATGGGTTGGCAGAAATAATGATTCCTGATTATGTACTTAAAGTAACAGGTGCCAATCATGTTACTAGGTAGAAGTGCAGCTGTCGTTTTTGGTAATGTTGCCAAGAATGCTTAAGTATAGTCAATTTTAATGGGAAAATGAAGTGGAATGTTAAAGAAATGACCAGTTTTATAAATAGAACTTTTTTTTTTTTTTTACTGATAAATAAATAGCCTGGTCTATATTTTATAATCTAGGTTGAAAATCTTCATGTTATGTACTTTGGATCAAAACACTTGCCTTAATAATGAGCTATGCTAGAGAAATCTCTGTGATAGGCAATTCAGTAGTCCGGTGCCTGGGACAACCAGGTTACATGCCTCAGCTATTAGTTTTTGATTCACAGTGGCCTTGCAAACTAGTGGCCTCAGCAGGCTAGGAGTAACCAGTGATTTTTCTGATTCAGCTTGAAGAAAAAACTTTACTCACTACTGACTTTCAACAGATTTACTTTCGAGGTGTGATCTGCCAAGTCCGTAGAACTTTTACTAATTGGATTAATTAGCATAGTCAGAACAGAAACACAGCTATATGGGAAAACTGGTCCGTGTACTGCAAAGCTGTCATGCAACTTTCCTGCTTGTACAACATGCAGTCATCTTGTGGTTACACATCACGAGAAAAAAATAAAGAAGCTAGCTAGTCTCAGATATCTTTTATGTGCAATGTGAAGAGAAAATACACCAAATGTTGGCCAACAATTTGTTGACTTTTTGTCAAAGGCACAAACATGATTCAGACATAAAACAGACAGTCTGTTATGGCCCAGTGCTGTTATGAGGAAGAATGGAATAAGCTTTGGTTTTTCCTTTCTGTCAGCACTCTTTTCCTTCCGGGGAACAGACTATGAGCTTTAACTGCTAGACTCTTTCTTAGTTCACTATCATAGGCAGTGGCAGTTGGTTTAAGTTTTCTAGCAGGGCTAATCCCCCCCTTCTAAAAAAAATAAAACAAATAAATTAATTAACATCAAAAGTCATCAGTTAAGTTACATTTTTGGTGTCCACACCAGATTATCTTAAAAATGTCTTAAGGCAGAGCGTTTTTGGATTTATGGGGAACGAAGCGCAACAGCACCAATGATAGTAATGAGCAGAATGTTATGAATAAACCAGGCTAGGGCTGATTTCTTTCTTGCTCAGACTGTATAGTCCATACAGGATTTCACGTAATTTTTTTGTGATCGTTGCAGCAAAAAATGCATGATTTTGTGATGAGTTGTTTTGTGCTATTTTTGGGGAAAACTACTTGAATTGGTGAAATTGCAATTGCACACATTTGTTTTGCACAGTCTTTCGGAGTAATGTCTGTTGGTAAATGAGACCTTTTAGCTGCACTCTTGTCGACGCAATTTCAAATTTGTGCTATGCCTTTGAAAAGACTTGATATAATGATAGTGATATAATGCGTTACTCAGCGCTAATATTTTCATTGTTGAAACCATCAGTGAGTGCAGAACACACATATTGTAGGGTCAATGACATTACATAAGACCATAAACATGTCCATTATGTATGTAACTGGGTTGTTTTTCGATGACTGCAGGGGAGTACAATGGCAAGGAAAGTCATGTTAAGCCTTTGTAGAAGTTTGGGTGTTTGAGTGATGAAGAAAGTTAAGTAAATGCCAGCTTTTCAGGTTGCGCTTGTTGAATACCAATGATTTGGCTTATACTTTGAGCATGAGCGCTACTTTTTTGCTGTTGGTGCGGCCATTCTAAATAGACCTTGTCAGCAAATCATTCAAACTCTTTTTTTTTTCCATTTGGCAATGCTGAGTATGGAATATGGAGCTGTTTTGTAGAAGAATAAACACAACAAAGCAGAAATTAGTTTGCTTTGAATTGTAATGCTTGAAAGATTTTTTTCTCTAAGTACACTATAGGCCAAGTATGGAAGGAAGCTATGAGCTTAAGACGTTACACGTTTTTCCTCACCTGGATAGTAAACCCCAGTGGAAGGAGGACCAGAAGAGGTGAGGGGCTGGTGAATTCATGGTTGTATACAGTCCTCTCCAAAAGTATTGGAATGGCTAGTCAAATTATTTTGTTTTTGCTGTACTTTGAAGACATTTGAGTTTGAGATCAAAAGATCAGCTTTCATTTCAGCGTTCATTTCCTGATATTTAAATCCATGATATGTTAAACAACTTATACAAAAGTATTGTAACATATAGTGTTAAAGTAAATAATACTTAATATTTGGTTGCAAAACCCTTGCTTGCAATAACTCCATCAAGCTGGTGACCCATTGAGATCACCAAACTGTAGCATTGTTCTTTTGTGATGCTTTTCCAAGTTTGTTTCACAGCTTCTTTCAGTTGTTTGTTCTGGAGGGTTCCTTTGCATACTCAATTTCGTCAAGGTCTGGTGATTGACATGGCCAGTCTAAAACCTTCCACTTTTTTTGGCAGATAGAACGTTTCTGTAGATTTCTGAGTTCATTCTGCTGCTACGGTCATGAGTTACATCAGAAATAAAAATTAGTAAGCCTGTTCATGAAGCAGCCTTGCAAGCCCAAGCCATGACACTACCTCCACTGTGCTTAACTGATGAGGTTGTATGTTTTGGCTCATGAGCAGATCCTTTCTTTCTCCACATTTTGGCCTTTCCATCACTTTGTTAGAGGTTAATCTTGGTTCCAGAACTTTTATGGTTCATCTCTGTATTTCTTTGTGAATTCCAATCTGACTTTCTGAAGCTTACTGCTGATGAGTGGTGTAACACATAATCTTGTGTTATGGCCTCTGTATTTCTGCACTATTATGGCCTCTATATTTCTATACTTCTTCAACAGATGGATTGTGGTACCTTAACCCCTGCCCCGTGGAGGTTGTTGGTGATGTGACTGACTGTTGTTTTTGGGGTTTTCTTCATAGCTTTCACACTGTTTCGCTCATCAACTGCTGGTGTTTTTTTGCTATGCTCAGTGCTTGTGCAATGGCTCTGATAGATTTCTGTTCTTTTCTCAGCTTCAAAATGGCTTATTTTTCTCCCATAGACAGCTCTCTGGTCTTCATGTTGCTTTATCCTTTTTAAAAAATGCAGTCTTCACAAGTATAACCTAAGGCTCAAACCAATAGTAGACATTCAGAGCTATTAATTCTTTAAACATTCAATATAACAAGGCACTCCTGGGCAGCAAGAAATGCCCATCAGTCACATGTTCCAAGATTTTTGATCACTGGAAAAAAATTAAGGGGTCCAAACAAAAAGTGGCATGTTCTGAGTTGTTTAACACATCACGTAAGCTGAAATTCTGATCTATCACCTCATATTCATCTTTTGATCTCAAATCCAAATGTTTAGCTAAATGTATAGTGAAAACAATAGAATTGGCCTTTCTGTTACAATACTTTCATAGGGGACTGGGGAGAGAGAGAGAGAGAGAGAGAGAGATGCACATTTACTGGAGAAAATCCTTTTGTTCTTCTTCTGTTGATAATGAACATATTCATGTCTGTTATCTCTTGAAAAATAAAACTGTCATTTTTATTTTAGTACGTTATTCTTGCTTCCAGACCTTTAGACTGTAGTGTATTAGGGAGAAATGAGACTCTCCAACAGAGCTTCCCACCAAGTTTTACTTTAGGTTCAGACTGGTTATACAGGGCTGTTCTACAGTAATGTTATTTGTCATAAAAAAAAGTTTTTTGCTCCTTCATTCAACTTAAATGGTCTTAAATCCTGTATATTAGTCTCTGTTGCACAAAATGTTTTTAGTCATAAGCAATGACTAAAAGCATAGCTACTTTACATCTGCAGTGGTTCATATGGATTATGAAGTGTGTGATGAAAGTTTGTAGAAATACTTGCTTCATCTTGCTATATGGGGTGCTTCCGAATAATGTTTCAGCAGGAGGTTGTAATGTTTTAGAAAGTAAGCAACTTTTCCTGGAGGGGTTGAATTTTAACTAAATGTCTCATATAGTGATCAGTGATTCAATGATTCATTCATGGCGGTATTTGTAGAACTCTGTAGGTAATAGGGTGTGTTTTCCATAGACAAACTATAAAGACACTAGGTACCCGTTGATCTGGGGCCTCCGTGCTGGTAATGATGAAATTGTATTGTTATTTATTATTCAGTTTAGAATGTCAGAGTCCCAATACATTTTCCAAGAACGTGAACAACATTAGATTTTTGTGGATGTTGGAAAAATTTAATAATGTTAGACAAACATAACAACAACGATAAGTTTTTTCTTTCCAGTTTTTCCCAGTGGATGTTCCAAACATGTTTGAAAACACTTTGTCTCACTTGCTTGTTGGTGCTAGCTACCAAGTTTAGTATATTTGGAGAGAGTTGAAATGTAAAGTTAGCTTATTAGTCAGATATGTTAGCTATGATAGCTGGTTAGCTAGCCAAACGGACAATAGCTGCCGGAATGGGGTAGCTGGATAAGGTGGATTTGCATGTTTTTAGGTAGCTTATAAAGTTAATATCTTAGTAAGTTAACTTTGTTGATTAAAGTTTGGTAGATGTTTTAGCACATTACCTAGATAACTAACTAGCTACTTATTTCTCAGTGGTTAATGTTGTGACCAGTAGTTTGAGCAGGAAAGACTTTCTGTAGCCAGAAACAGCAAAAAACTATGAACGTTGCCTTTTTTTTGGTCAGATTTAAGGACATGTATATAATGAGTCTTTATTGGTCACATTATAGCACAGTGAAATTCGTATATAATTTTTATATATCTTAATATGTGCTTTACTATTGTGTGGTAGGGGTGAAAGACAGCTAAAATTAAAGACTTTTATTGGGAAGTGCACTTAAACTGGCAGAAAACTCCAAATGCACTTTTTATTTGTCATTATCGGGAGAGTCAATATTAGCTAACTCACTTGTTACCGAAATAACCTTCCCAGTTGTCCCATAACATAGCTAGTTAGCTAACCTAATATGAGGCAGTATGACAGTCAGTAGGTTTACATGGACAACAATAATCCAATATTAACCCCATTAAGGCAATACTCTGATTAAGGAACATGCATGTAAACAGCAATTTTTTAGTACCTTAATCCGATTAAAGTCATACTCAAAGTAAACACAAATCGAATTAAGATGTGGATTATTCCTATTTTAGTCGCATTATCGACATGCATTACAGACATGTAAACACCTTAATCACGCTATTAACATCGTGTGGGAGTTTTTACCGCATTTTGCGACAGGACACATAGACACACGGCAGTGTTCAATCGTTTGACGGCAAACAGGAGAGCACGGCTGCGTTCCAAACCGCGTACTTACCTACTATGTAGTAGGCGAAATACATGTATATTGTAGGTGAAATACATGTGTTTCAGCTACTATATAGTAGGTAAGTACGCGGTTTGGGACGCAGCCCACAGCTTCAAGCAGTCATCTATTTGCACGTACAGCATGACAAATAATTAACTGCACTTGAAGCGTTCGTAAAATTAAAAATGAAACACCCAAAAGTATATACGGTACCATAACAAAGACAAACTTTATGTCGATACGTGAAATTCTGGAGGGAACGTCGGACGGCGTGACTTGGTGACGTAATGACGTGCTGTTAATCGAACTATGTTCTATAACATGTAAAATGGGAACATGAAAGGAGTATTCTAAAAGCGACTCATGTAAACACCTTAATCACAATACTGTCTTATTCAGAATAAGATCAATAATTTGATTACTGCTGTCCATGTAAATGTAGTCACTGAGGCTCAGCTGCACTGCTGCTTCTTAAAGATGTATTGTAGTGATGTGCATTAGGGCAGTCGAATATACGTGTAAATGAAAATGAATCTTCTTAATGAAGCACAGACAAAATGACACTGATGCAGTGAGTCCTATATTCGTCCTTAAAATGGCAGCAATTTTACAGTGTGAAGTCAGATGATACACGGCAGAATCATGGCTGTGTTGTTAATATGACAACCAGTGCAGAATAATATTAATATGAATGCAAATGCAGCAATTCAGATTTTGTGATTGGACTGAAAAATGGATTAAAGACATAAATCAGATTTGGCCTACTGTGTGACCAAAGCCAGTGATTATTCATACACAGTTACACAGCACAGCAGATTCTGATAAAGAAGGAGTGCAGATGTGTGTGTTTGTGTGTGTGTGTGTGTGTGTGAGAGAGAGAGAGAGACAGAGAGAGAGATAGAGCGAGAGAGACAGAGAGAGGGTATATGTGACCTCCTGAGCTTAGCATGGTTGTAGGCAGCATACTGACCTCCTCTTCCCCTCCCCCCGCCCTCTTGACTGGCCTGCTTCCTCCTGTGGCTCATCTTTCAGCTGTTCATTGATGCAGCGCACTTAGCTTCCTCCAACCCGGCTCCTCCACACCCATTAAATATTCATGTTTTGGCCATGAGATACTACTGTACAGTACTCCAATTCCCCCCCCCCCGTCCAGGAAACTTTCATTCATTTCCTACATCCACCGCTTTCTCTCTACTTCAAGGCCCAGCGATCAATTCAAGTCACATTTCCATCTGTGCATCCATCTTTCCTTGTCTTTCTGTCTCCACTGTATCTGATGAAAATTAGATCATGATGTCCCAGTCTCAGGGCACAAAGTGCACTGCAGTGGACCTCGCTGTAGTTTGCTTGTGCTAGTCAGGACATGCATGGTCACTTCCTGAAGATTAGTGCTGATGGAGCAGACGTCCCTGAGCTGCATCCTCCTACAGCTCCCTCCCTGCCCTCTCTGAACTCAAATGAGCTGTTCTGTAATAACTGCACCGCTCCTCTCTCTCAGCTCAGTCATGTCTGTACTGCTGTTCGCCACCTCTTGTCTGGACCCAGGGCAGGTCAGTGCAGTGAGCAGGTCCTCCTGTATGAAGGAACATTACATACGGTACTACAGAAAGCTAAAAACATTCTCTTGCTTGTCATCACTTGACTTTGGAGCTGTAATTAATGCTGTGATTTAGCTTTTGCCATTATAGGCCGTGTGGGAGGATGCGGAGGCAGACACTTATAAGGTGAAACATTTGCCATACTTATGTCCATCAGCACACAAAGCATAAGCTCCAGTATGGCTCTTCTGAAGAGAAATGCTGTCTTGAAATATACCAGTCACTGTCAGTGTTTAGAGCAGGCATCTCATTAGTCTTTGCAGCCAAGGACTCCTTTAATCGAAGATTCAATGGACTCCCTCGGTAAAGATTTATTTCATTAACATAATCTACCTATTGAAATTAGACCCATTTAATCAATTTCCGAACCTTTTGCTCACAGAGCACAGTTTTTTATTAAAACTGTCATTAGATTCAAGCTGGTATTATTTACTGAGGTTTGTCCTCAATAAGACTAATAAGAGCTCAATAATAAATATAAATAGCATGATAATGTTGAGTTGTGATTAGAAAACCCCCTTCCTATTACATGCAGTTTTGCACTCGGGTCTCCTTTAAACAGTGGACTAGTTCAACAAACAGACTTCATATAAAAACCATAATGAACTTCCCTTTGCTTTTACACTATACGTTGTTACCCAGATGAGGATGGGTTCCCTTCTGAGTCTGGTTCCTCTCATGGTCTCTTCCTCATAACATCTTAGTTTTAGGGAGTTTTTCCTCGCTACCGTCGCCACCGGCTTGTTCAATTGGGATTAATCCACGCGCTTAAAATCTGTATCCTGTGTTTATATGTTTCTGTAAAGCTGCTTTGAGACAATGACCAGTGTAAAAAGTGCTATACAAATAAAATTGAATTGAATTGAGTAATTGTGTTTTAGTACACAAATGAAAAATAGATGAATAATAGGTTAATGGATATATGAGATAAGTTATCATACAGACATATACAAACTATACAAACAGACAGACAGCTAGATAAGATAGACAGACAGACAGACAAATAGTAGGGCTGGCTGATATGATGATATAATATCAATATTTTGATAAATTATGTCACCATATGCTTTTCTGAGATATTGTGATATCGTAATATCTTTTTATCAAATTGTTAAAAAAAATTAATAATTACAAACTGACCACAATCAGCTGATGCAATGTTAAAATTCTGCATTTAATCTTTACAATTAAAATCTCAAAAGTCCTTAAAATCTGTAATGTGTTAAATGTGTTCATTTTTATAAGTAAAACGTTATTTTAAAAGGAAATTTCATTCACTATGTAATTGTTTATTAGTAATAAACAAATCTACTTTTTCTACTGTATCGCTGGCAGTTTGTGAGCAAACTTTATATATATATATATATATATATATATATATATATATATATATATATCTCAATCATGATATATAGCATGTAGATTCACCTACAAGAATCGTAATATGACATTTTTGTCATATCACCCACCCCTAATGGATAGATAGATAGATAGATAGATAGATAGATAGATAGATAGATAAACTGTTAAGTACCTGCTGGAAATTGTTAACTACTTAGAAGTAAAAAAAAAAAAAAGTGTGAACATAAGGTGTGCCTTCATATTATAATGATATAATTTATTCAGAGACAGAGGTGTTTTTTGGTCAAAACCTTAGGACATCCATGTTTAAATAATCCTATATTAGGGAGCTAAAAGGTAACAGAATACTCAAAATAATTTAATGAAAACTGAAATAGTGTTTAAGCAATGAAAGTCGTTTTGATGGCTCAAGGGTGCAGGATAGAGTGTCATTCTTCTGCAGTGCTAATAAAAGAGCCTTAAGCTGAATTATGCTGGATGGAAAAGCACATGACATCCGCTAAGAGGACATTGTTCTTTTTTTTTTCTGCTGCTTGAATCCATACTGCATCTATAAGTAGTGCTGTTTGATGTCTACACTTCTTCAGTCTTAGAAATCATTGAGCACCGGGATTGACCTGAGAGCTCAACAATGACAATATTATTCAAAAGCCTCAATGTTGATATCCATTTATCCATTTAAGCCTGAATGCGAGGCAGTTTAAGCAGAAACATGTCCTCTGTGATCTAAAGTATAAAGCATGAATATGTCTAGCATACAGTGAAAAGGTACAGAGGCATTGGGCAGGGAATAACTGTCAGATATAAATAGAGAGATGCATTACCAGCAAATCAAGCTGCAGCTTGGATAAGGTTAGTTGATGCTGAGATTGTGCTGGTGTCATATGCAGCACTGCTTTTCCTCTTATACCTGCATAGGCCAGAAGACAGAGCAATGCATTCTGTGATATTTTTACTTTAGTAATTAAAACTTTAAAAATGTAGGGGTTTTTTTCTGTAGATACATTAACTATTGATATGGGATGATAATGATAGAGCATGATAGAAAATGTGTGGCCATAGTTTCAAGACTTACTGTCTAAAGACAAATACATGTCTGCCAAAAATGTGGCAGCAGTGCAGTGCATAAAATCATGCAGATCCAGGTCAAGAGCTTCAGTTAATGTTCACATCAAACATCAGAATGGTAAATAAATGTAATCTTAGTGACTTTAACCTGGTTGTTGTTGCCAGGTAGGCTGATTTGAGAAAACCTGTGATTTTCATGTCCAGCAGTCTATAGACAGTCCCGCCATGATTTTGCAGGGAAAAAAGCACAAAAAACCTCCACAATTTGTATTGCAAATTTAGGGGAAGGAAGCCGCATCAAGCATTTTTGGCCATAACAATCATCAAAAAAATCATGTATGGACTGTATAGAGTTTATGCAGAATGGTACAAAATGGTGTACTCCATGAGCAGATGAGAGAGATCAGAGGAGAATGGCCAGACTGGTTCAAGCTTACAGGAAAACAATGGAAGCACAAATAACCACTCTTTACAACCGCTGTGAGCAGAAAAGCATCTCAACAGGCAACAAACATCAGCTACAACAGCAAAAGACCACACTGGGGTCCTCTCCTGTCAGCCAAGAACAGGAATCTGAGGCTACAGGATTGCTCTGTATATGGGGCAGTTGGTGGTGGGAAGGTCACAGAACACATTTGAAATTGTGCAAATTTGTTGTGCATGTATGACAGGACAGGCAAGAAAATTGAAACTCACCGTACAGTAACGTCACTGCCGCAGACTTCAGCATAGACGATCTGTATTGTGTAATGAGTGGGATGTTCGTTCCCTGGTGGATGAACAGCCTTTTTTTCCGATTATCTGTGTTTGCCTCTTTCAGCAGTGAGTCAGCCTGCATGTGTGGCCTCGATTGTCTGTGCTATGCTCTAATCAGATTCTGTCTGTCTCTTTTACTGCTGAAAGTTTGGGAAGTTATTGCTGCAGGAGAGCCAGGGATTACAATTGAGAGAGATGCTCTCTTTAGGAAAAGTTGTCTAAGAGGATTGGATACGGTCAGCGGTTCACTAACTATATAGGATTTGAGGCTGGTGTGTGCCATAGATCCTGACCGTGTTCACACAGTTTCATTTATTAGAGTATACTCTCCAGTGTTAGATCTGCAGTCTTGTTTCCGTTAGGAACTATCTATCAAATTAAATAGGAGTGGTGTGATTGTGCCTGAAGTGGAGTTTTGATTACTAGCCCAAAGTTGATTATTTTCCAGGATGTCCAGAATTGTTCTATTCCTCTTATAGCATGGCAATTTGCCAACAATAACAAATATTTATTCATGAAAGAATGACATTTCGTACTTTTTATCCATTTGTAGTTACATGTAGTGTTGTGGAACATCAATGAAACAAGTTAATTCCTTTATCACTTGCATTATAGCAGCTATGAAGAGTTGTTCCCTCACATTCTCTTGAATTTAATTAAATAAAACAAAAAAGCAGCTTGTCATGAGACTCATGTTGAAAAGCTTCAAGCTTTACTTCTGACTCTTTCAAAGTGCTGACACTGGAGACTCCTTCCATAAATTCTAGATAAATGTTTCCATACAGAAAGCTTAACCATATAAATAATTATTTAAAAAAATATATACAGCAGCAATCAATAGTTCCTTTATCTTAAATAAAAACAAATATTTAATAGGTGTCATGAAGCGGACAGACTGATACAAGTGCAGGTTTACTAGTTTTATTAAAACTGGCGTGACAGACAAACAAAAAGTCTCGTCACTTGGTCTGCTTGCTTTGCCTTCACAGCATTCTGTCACTGTAAATCATGACTCTCATTGAAAGTGAATCCTAATTTTCCAGAATCATTTTGCTGCCAGTTTGAACGATCAGCAATCAGCTCGTGGACACCAGATGACCACAATGTCTGAACCAACCCTTTACCTTTACTCAGCAGACCCATTGGCTGAGTTGTCTTTTTTTTCTACATGCCAGTTAAAAACAGCTATGCACACTTTACTACTGCTTACCCAGGTTTATTTTTTTTTATATCTGGAGAGTCTGATGTTTATCTGACCTGTGACATGGTGCATTGGACACAAAGGTGGTTGACCACATTGAATTCCCTAAAGTGTATTGTAACAATACAGTTTCCTCCTGACATAAATGTGTGCAAACCCAAGTGTTTTCAGTTGTAGAGTGTGTTAAAACGATTGTGCTGTAAAAACCTATTGATTTTTTTTCCCCTTTACCATTACCAGATGTTGCCAAGGAGGTAAGTTGTATTGATCTTAGTGGTGTGGTGGAGCTCTATTTTCCCACCCAATGACTGTTCCAACAGAAATCTATTGGCATACCAACTGAAAGCAATACAGTTGTTTTATTTCATTGACAGTCATCTCCAATCCAGCAAATAATAGGCCAGCTTCGTCAATAAACCTGTTCAGTGCACATACACCCTTTTAAAGAAAAAGTCAAAATTGTCCATAAGAGAATTTCTTCTACACGTAAACAATTTGGAAATAATCCATTTATTTGTCGGAAATTTGATGAATCAGTTTCATCTATTGCGAAATAAGCGAGTGTTTTAATATCCATAATAAATGCATCTCTTGGCATTGATTTAATAAGAACAATGCATTAATGGAATGCATCAGTGCAAAACAATGATCGTCCATTTAAAAACTTCACCAAATTTCAAGAACTCACATGTAATCATCGGTCAACCCATCACAGACAGTCTAAGGTGGAGCATCCATGCTGGAATGAGTTTCCCAGTGAAAAAGCATTGCTCTCCATTCATTAACATACAGCCATCTAGATGAATGCCAAAATGGGCTAAAGAATTCTCAAATGGTTGTTATAACCTCTTCTTGTTAATATTAGTTGTGGCATTAATTTTTCTTTTTGTTCCTGGCAAATCTTAGACGTCAAATTTCCTACATGTTCTTAGGATTAAAGTAATTTTATATAGTGTAGGCTATCTGTAGTGGAAGACTTCCTGGTGATGGAGCATCTGTATAAAGCCTTTGATTACCCATTAGCAATTAAAAAACGACAGTCGCAGCGGCTTTTAACCTCATTAGCGAAATCCAATATTTTGTTGCTTTCTGTGCTTGACTGGGTATTGAATCAGCCTCTAACATCATTACCACGAAGAATCACAGCAAACGTGGCAGTGGTGGTGGTGGTGTTGGTGGTTCTGGGGGTCTATTGTGGAGTGGGGGGTGCAGACAATGCACTGTTAGGAGTTTCGGAAGCTGCATCTTAATCATATGTGTCCCATCTGGTGGGTAGATTAACCTCAGTAGCCTTGACAACACAAGCGCACAACAGCTGCCGGATATTGGAAAGAGAATTGCTGCCGTTATAAGATATGAATATGTGTCGAACTGATTACACACCACCTACTCAGGAGCATATTTTTCTCCCAGATCACAATTCAGTTTGTCATTTATTATTGCTTTATTTTGATGAGGATTTGATATTTTGTGGCTGTTTGAGGAGAGTTTCAGTGGGATGAACAGGGGATCAGCATGGCTGTGGGATCAGTGTCAATAATTAAAGGTAATAAATAAAGGTATTAATTCTGGGATTCTCATGTAAATTGGGGGTGTAACGCAGTGGTACTATCTGTATCTGAGGTTAACATTCCAACAGTGTCAGCACCTGACAGTTTCTTGACCTCAACTAGAGATGTGTGTGAGACTGTTTTGGAATCCCAATCTCATGTGTGGGATCCTAATCTGATATCTGCCTGATAATCTGTCACCTCTAGTCTCAACCAGATTTCTAAATTTTTTATTTATTTTTTTAAAATCCAAAACAAAACAAAAGACATAAAGGTAACCTTCTGTTTGTATCTATATTTCTATCTGCTTAGAACATGTTATTTGTTCATTCAGAGTTCATTCATAGTCAGATGAGACAAAAATAACGCTTTTAGCAGCAAACACTCAAGGTTTGTTTGGCATAAAATTATACTGAAAAGAACTAAACCCCTACTGTTAAGTATGGTGGATGATCTGTGATGATGTAGGCCTGTTTTTTTTTTCTCTTTCCATGAAGTACCAGGAGATTATAAATGAAAAATCTGGCTGCCTCTGCCAAGAAGGGTTGTGGTTGGATGCTCTAACAGAACAATTATTCATAAAAGATGTCCAAATCCACACAAAAATTGTTGAATGATCATAGAATAAAATTTCTGACATGGTCACCCCAGACCCCATTGAAAACCTTTGGAGTGAGCAGATCTCATCAAGCATTATATCAGAAGACTTGGTGCTGTTATGTTGGCAAAGAGAGACTCCACAAATTAATAAATGTAGGGGTGCCAGTAACAGTGAATCATGTTCTGTTAAAAATATATAAAGTAAATATTTTTTATATGAAATTTTTATTTATCCATCTTTACCAAATGTGTCAATAATTCTGGAGATGATTAACTGATTTGTTCTTAATATATTTTTTAAATATTGCATATGTGCCATTTTGTCAGTGTAATAGGAGGGTAAGGTGGAGCCGTCTGTATTCTGAGTGTTATTTGAATGCATTCAGATGTTTGTTTTGCTCATTTTTGTGCAGGATGTCAATAATCAACTGTATAATTTTATACAAGTTTCAGCAAATCTGGAATTGAATGCTTTTTCAATGAAAATGCTTTTTCTAATGCAGGATGCCTCATGTTACGGTAAGACTTTAGAACAATTGCTTGATCAGATTTGCTCTCATTCAGTCCAAATATTACACAAAGCTAAATCACAAGAAGTGGATTAGGTGCTGTGCTGAATAGAGAGGATTAATAGGGTTGGCCATGTTGCTATCTGGAGCTTTTTGGCAAGAAATATCCATGTAAATTCACAGTCCACTTTATTAAGCCCATCTGCTTACCTGCGTATTGATGCAATTATCCAAATAGCTAATCATGCACATATAGGTATAGCGTTTCAGTTAAATGTTTACCTTAAATTGGGGAAAATGTGTTCTCAGCGCCAGACAGGCTGGTTTGAATTTCACTGAAGTTCAGACACTGCTGATCTCCAAGGATTTTCACACACAACTGTCTCTAGAATTTACACAGAATGGTGCAAGAAGAAAAAAAGAAAAAAAAAAACCTACAATAACTCAGAGTTCTACAGCAACAAAAACAACAACAAAAACACTTTTTACAACCGTGGTGAGCAGAAAAGCACCTCTTCATGCCCAACACATTAAACTTGAGTTGGATGGCCTACAGCAGCAGAAGGCCACATTGGGTTCCTCTCCTGTTAGTCAAGAACTGAAAACTGATGCTGCAGTGGGCACATGCTCACCAAAACTTGGCAGTTGCAAATTGGAAAAACACCATCTTGTCTGATGAATCAGACCAGACCGATTAGTCTGATATTTCTGTTGTGACACAGAGATGATAGGCTCAACATCTGGTGTCAAAAGCATGAATTTATGGGACCCAAACTCCCTTGTGTCAATAGTTCAGGTTGGTGGTTGTGGTGTAATGGAGTGGGGAATGTTTCCTTCGCACACGTTGGGTCCATTAATACCGATCAAGTTTAAATGCTAAAGTCTATCTGAATATTATTATTGAACACGTCCCTTTATGGCAGCAATTTATCCATCTTCTATAGGCTACCTACTGCATGATAATGCGTCATGTCACAAAGCACAAGTCATCTCACACTGGTTCCATGAGCATGACAATGTGTTCAGTGTACTTCAGCGGTTTCTCCAGTCACCAGATCTGAATCCAGTAGAATACCTTTGAGATGTGGTAGAACGGGAGGTTCGCATCATGAGTGTGTAGCTAACAAATCTGCAGCAATTATGTGATGCAATCATGTCAACATGGACCAGAATCTCAAAGGAATGTATCTAACACCTATATTGTTTACTGTTTAAAAAGCATCTCAGGGGAATTCCTCAAGAAATCGGTTGAGAAAATCCAAGAATACATTTCTGGAAATTCTAGGTGAAAAGGGTGTCTACTTTGAAGATGCTAAAATACTAAATTATTTTGAGTTATTTTGGATTCTTTATCACAACATAATTCCCATAGTTCCATTTGAATTATTCCAGAATTTTGATGACTTTATTATTATTCTAAAATGTGGGGGGAATAAAGAATGAGTGTGTCTAAACTTTTGACCAGTAGTGTACAAATATCAAAGATAAATCATATACATATACATATATGTGAGCTTTCTTGGCCACAAGGTGGATGTAGAATTATTTTGGGGCGTTATAGTGTTGTGTAAACACTAAATCCAGCATGCTCTCCGGATGTGCTCTCAGCCAAACCCCTTAGGGAGCAGCACTGTATGTAGAACTGCTATACATATCATTGCTGCTATGTCTCAGTGGTCTGAGAGACTGCTGATCCATTCTCAGCCATCTGTCCCTAATACCAGCATGTGCATGAGTGCAAGAGGCTTTGCAGAAGACCCACTTTCCTTTATAAGAGAGAAAGACAGCTGTCATTTGACATTACAGAAGTACTATAAAGAGCATTTTTAAAGGTTCAGTATGTAATATTTAAAAATATTCTTAGACAAATCATAACCATCTATTTTCACAGATAGCTTAGACTCACACTGTGATTCGCATTATTGCCATGCCATGGATATGGATAATTTAATTTCTTTAATAGCCCTACACTGTATTCCATGAAACAGAGACAATTAACAGATATCACATTTTTATTATTAAAAAAAATTGTCAGATTTGTTTTAGTTTATTTACACTCCACAGTGCCTTGCTGTTGCTGATTTTACATTTCTTTTGCAATGTACGTACACACCACCATTGTAATGCCAACTTACTTACACCAGAAAATAGAAATCAAGAAAGCAAATGCACGAAGTATTTGTCCACACTTATGGCACCTTGAATGAAAGTGATTTAAGAGGTCCTAGACAACCCTAATATTCAGCAACCCAAAAGCACATAAAATCTGTTTTAATGCAAGTTATGAAGAGCTATTTGAGACAAAAGCTACTACATTTCAAGTAGTAGTAGCAGCTCAGCTAAGGTTGATTATTTGCAGTGGGGGAGTAATTGAATGAAAATGCTTCAATAACACAACTGAGCGGACTGTCAGAACTAATATCTCCTTTGTAAATGTGCATTAGAGGTGGCAGCGGGTTACAGAGAGACCGTCAACCTGATGCATATGAGTTATACACTGGTGCAAATCCTCCTTTGCAATTATATGTCCATCAACCCTTAATCTCACTCTGTGGTTATTTCTGAGAACTAATTTATGGTTATTTATAGAAGCATGGGAAGGTAGAATTTTCCTTTTCCAGGCAAACCATTTGGACGTATGTGTGTGTTTACTGGGAAGGTCATTAGAGTCGAGATGATGATCAGTAACAGAAAAAGGCCTGCATTGTGAATAAGAAGCAGAGAGTGGCTTGTGTTTTAAGGTTTTCATGGTTTCTCTTTCTATAATTGACTATGTTTAATTTATACTACCTGGATTTTATTTCATTGGTTCTAGTAATGGTTCCATTAGCAGCAATAATGCAGGACTGAAAACAAGCCATGTTCAGAGACTTTGTTTGGGATTTTCCATGGATCAGCATGAAAATCCAGCGCAAGGGTCAGGTCACGTGCAAACAAGGACATCAAAGGAAAATCCAATAAGTGTAAATCCAGAAATACAGGCACAGATTAAAGTCATAATATGTCTGACCAACAATGATTGAAATACAAACAGTAGAACTAGGACAACTTGCCACGATTCAGAATTAGAGAGTGGTTGCAAATGCAGAATCTCAGTGAAACATTGAATAAAGTGTCAAACAAAACGCTATACAAGAACGAGCATAACGTGATACATGTGGACAGAACAAACAACGGAAGAAAACCGTGCAGTGCCGAACGTGGCTATATACACACACACACACACACACACACACACACTAGTGCTAATGAGCTAAACCTGAAACAGATGAATTGAGACATGTGACAAGGTGCATTGGCTGATGGGAAACGTAGTCTCTATTCCTTCTCCGATATTACATGACACAACTAGGTTCTTCTAAATTTGAAACACTATGAAACCTTGGTGGAAAACTGCAGAATAACACTAGAAAGACTAGCAAGAAAGCAAATTAATATGGCAAGCCAATTATCACAATAACAACTAATATCATCAGCCAGTTGTACATTATCCTGCTTAATGAGACAAACATGAATCAGGTGAACCAGACATGTGACTAGGTGCAGTGGCTGATGGAAATCATTTACATGACAGATCTCCCCAATTAACGTGTGGCTCCCGATGCACATAATCCGTTCAGGAGGGGGTCTCAGACCCCCAGACCAGATCCATAAGCACTTTAAAATTCCATTGTCTCTGATCCCTTGCGGGGCTGGACAGAGGATGCTTGACGTGCTCTGAGGTTCAGGTGTGGGGTGGTCTCTTCTGCACTGCAGAGACACGTGATATCCCGGGCCTGGCTTGAGTGCGGAGTGGCAACTGCTGTGCAGCCAGCGGGAAGAACAAAGCTCAAGGCAGAACCTGAGGGGGAAGAGACGTTCCCCAAGAAGCTAGAGGGAGGACGCTCTCCAAGAGGTCCGAGGGTGACGTGAAGTTCTCCACGAGGCCAGAGGAAGGAGTAAAGTTTTCCGTGAGGCCAGAGGGGCAGCGAAGTTCTCCACAAGGTCAGAGGGGTGCGAAGTTCTCCGCGAGGCCAGAGGGGTGAGAAGTTCTCCGGGAGGCCAGACAAGGGAGCGAAGTTCTCCACGAGGCCAGAGGGAGGAGCGAAGTTCTCCGCGAAGCCAGAGGGAGGAGCGAAGTTCTCCGCGAGGCCAGAGGGAGGAGCGAAGTTCTCCGCGAGGCCAGAGGGAGGAGCGAAGTTCTCCGCGAGGCCAGAGGGAGGAGCGAAGCTCTCTGCGAGGCCCCGGGGGGGCGATGCTCTCTGTGAAACATGACGAGATCCACAGTGGGGGAGGGAGGGTGGGAGATGATTCCAGCCTGGTTGGAACGCTCCTCTTTGATATACCTCCTGATGGTGTACATCATGTCAAGCCACTCCTGATTAGCTCTAATTAGGGAAACTTTCCCCTCCTTCTCCCACCTTGGTTTTTCCCTTCCATAAATTACGCTGCATCCATTATTTGGTCTTGTGTTCTGTCACGTCACGAAGGTAACGACGGCTGCAGATGCAGAATACAAGTTCAAACATTTTACTGAAGTACAAACAAAACATAAAACAAGACTTTCAAGAACCAGGACTAGAATGACCTGAGACAGAAGGACAACAACGCAAGACAACGCGTGCAGTGCAGAACGTGACTATTTATACATATGTGCTAATGAGACAAACGTGAATCTGTTAAACCAGACATGTGACTAGGTGCAGTGGCTCATGGGAATCGTAGTTTTAGTCCTTTTCCTGCTATTTCCATGACCCCAATAAAATCAATAATTGGACAAAATATTGATTGGAAATTATTTGAACTATTCTATTAATTGCTAATAGAAGTTCTAGAGAACATATTATTTCTAGTGAACTTAGCTGACCTAGCCTCTTCCTGAAACTAACGTCCATACATTCACCGGCCACCGGCCACTTTAATGGGAACACCTATACACCTGCACTTCATGCAATTATCCATTCAGCCAATTATGTGGCAGCAGTGAAATGCACGGAATCAAACAGATACAGGTCAAGAGTTTCAGTTAATGTTCAGATCAAAGAGGATGAGGGGAAAAAAATTAACCTAAGTGACTTTGAACATGGCATGGTTGTTGGTGCCAAATGAGCTGGTTTGAGTACTTCAGAAACAGCTGATCTTTCACACACAGCATTCTCTAGACTTTACATAGAATGGTGCATCCTGTGAGCAGCAGTTCTGTGGGGGGAAATGCCTTGTGGATGATTGAGATTAGGGGAGAATGATAAGACTGGTTTGAGCTGACAGGAAGTCTACGGTAACTCAAATAAGCACTGTTTACAACCGCAGTAAGCAGAAAAGCATCTCGGAACAGAACAACAAGTCAAACCTTGAGGCAGATGGGATTACAACAACAGAAGACCACATAGGGAACAGGAATCTGAGCCTACAGTGGGTACAAGGTCACTGAAACTGGACAGCGTAAGATGTAATGCATGCATTCACTGCCATGTAAAATCAGAAGACAAACAAGTTTTCAGAGTGATGTTCTGATAAATTTAAGAGGATACCCCCTCCCCCTACAGCTCCCGTTTTTCCCCCTACAGATTTACTCAAATGTAGTAATAGACTATTACCCCTCATGTTCTGTTCATATTTAGGCATGGGTGACTATCAAACTTCAAATTTAGAATATAGATGGTCTCTATGCCAGTTATTTCAAGCCTTTCTAATGTTTTTACATGAATGGAAATAAGAGATGTCTCAGGGTCAAAATGACCTGAACATAATCTCTGAAGTAGACAGTATTTGTAAAAGTGGACTCATTATTTTAAGATTTTGCTTGGAACCCAACATTTCATGTTGGAAAGATGATTTTAGCAACAATTTTAAATGAACGTTTGTAATCCTTAGCCATGCTGAGAGTTAGAACCCCCTTGGTAGGAAGTCTCTGTGTATATATAATCATCTCTCGCGTTCTCTTATTCTCTCATCTTCTCTCCTCTCGCTCTCTGTGATCGAACGGTTCGGCTCCCTCGTGTCTTTCATTGTAAACGAGAGCAGTCCTGGAGGAGCGCAGAGAGGAACTTGTTAACTGGTTGTTGCTCTCATCTGTGTGTACAGTGAAGTCATACCTTCCATGGCTTGTTTTGCTCACTGGTGATGTCATCACCAGCCAATCAGCAGGTGGTGCTGCAGTAGGCACTGGATGCAGGGGGAGTCTGGGGTATATGCACAGGGATGCTCTAGCAACGCGAATCTTTTCATCACTACATCATTACTGGGGCTGGATGGAGGGAGAGAGAGAGTGAGAGGGAGATGGGCAGAAAGAAGGAAAGTGAAGGAGAGACAGCATCAGCAATTGAGAATATCTAATCATAACAGCGTGCCTCATCTTTTGACCCACAGCTTTGAAATGTGCTGTGGCTCAATATGGAAATGAAATTGCTAAATAAGGCAACATTGGCTCACAGGCTCATTTATTTATTTCTTTTTTTACCCACTACATCATACTTGTCCTGTTTTTAACCCGCAACAGGCCTGCACTCTGTGGCTATGTGGTTATGCTATGGTTATTATCCTGTGCTCTTTAGCTATTGCATATGCAGTGGTAATTATATCAGTCAGTATTTGATTTAACAGTGACCTCTAGCCAAGGTGAGCCACATTTCTGCAAGGAGTGAGGAGTATGCTTTTAGTATCCTACGCTCCAGTTAGAGGAGACTCTATTTATCTGTGTCTGTATCATTGATTCATATCTCTGCAGGATTTGAAGAACACACTAATGAAGCTGCAGTAGTGTTGGGTGTAAATGACTTGTGTGAAGCCAGCTAATTCATACTTTTTCAAATTCTTTCTCTGTGAGTAGTATACTTCGAGTAATTATTGATACAGTCTTTTGCTATGAACATCACTGGCACCAATTTTTTCATAGTATTGTTTTTATCAGTATTATACGACTGCACTATTAAATTCTCGAATCTGATTGGTCAGAAGGTGTTCATTAATTTTCTGTAACAGCAGCTAATTCAATTCACAGATTGATATTAATGTGTTCATTCTAATACAGTGTGTAATAGTTTCTATAGTAACAGCTATCATGTATAGCAGAGATCCTAATAATAAATGTATTTAAGAATATGCTGATATTAAACAAAGAAAAATGTATCATTATTGATATGATATGAAGCTTCCTGTAAGGAGATGTTTATTCAATATTTTTGTAAGGAGTCTCCCCTGTTAGCACTTTGTAACAGTAAATTTTCTGAAAAGGGAAAGTCTTTAGGACAGACAAGCTGCATTTTCTTTTTGTCTCATTCAAGAGATTGAGAAAAAAGAGGATTGCCGTTTATAGCTGCTAATGTAAGTGATAAGAAGAAATCATTTTTATTGCTGCATGCTTAGTATTTGCATAGTGGTGCATGATTGGCTCTTACATTGTATAATGTAATTTTTGAAAAATATCAGTAACAGTTGTTGCTAAAATACAGTCAGGTTGCTAAAATACAATTGGAGATATGAAGGCACTACAATTTTATTATTGTTCCACTAAGGACAATTGACAATATCAAACATTAGGTATTCATTGTTCTCATCATTTTAAGCATACTGTTAAAGTCTAAATAATAAAGCACACAATATTATGTATATTTTATCTGTACACTCACAATGTCCTTGTTATTATATTAATTAATGATTAGACAGATGCGGGGAGGCTTAGTGCTTAGCATGTTTGCTACGCACCTCCTGGGTTGGGGGTTTGGTTCCCGCCTCTGCCCTGTATGCATGGAGCTTGCATGTTCTCCTCGTGCTTCAGGGGTTTCCTCTGGGTCCTCAGGTTTCCTCCCCCAGTCCAAAGACATGCTTTGTAGGCTAATTGACATCTCTGTCAGAAGTGTGTGAGTCTGTGTGATTGTGCCCTGCCATGGGTTGGCACCCCACACAGAGTATCCCCGCCTGGTGCCCCAAGTCCCCACACAGTAAAATATTTCAGGTGGTTATATATATATATATATATATATATATATATATATATATATATCCAAAACTTGTCATGAAATTTGGAGTTAAAGAGAAGAAATAAGTTGGGTGTTATCATGTTTTACAGTGCAGGGCTATGCTCCCTGTGTAGGTTAAACGATACAGAAAATGGATTGATGGATGGAAGGATGGATAGATAGACAGATAGCTACTAAATGTTACTGATAGTGTATCTTTCGTTGGTTTAAAGAAGGCCTAAACATAGCTGAATAATTGTGTGTATTTATAATAGCGCTACCCAATACCCAGTTAAAGAGTGTACTCAGGCATGATTGATGACATATAGTTTTATTAGTCACATAGATCCCCTAACAAGCAAGCCATTTACTTGATGAAATTGTGCTGGAGGACTTTAGCTTGACCGGTAGTTAGAAGAAAAGACTGTTTCCCCAGTTCTATTCTACTAATGTGATGTACCACCTGGTAACTTGTCATTTCTGTTTTCCGCAAAACACTAATGTTTGTACTCAAGGTACAAGATTGTCAAATACATGCTGAATATAGTGCATAGTGCACAATTTGCGGAATAACCATATTTTTGTATATTTTGCTGCAGGTGCCCACGGAGTCAGAGAGGAGCCCCAGTTTGTGACTGCCCGTGCTGGGGACACCGTGGTTCTGGGATGTGACGTGTCCCACCCGCTCAACGGGCAGCCCTACGTGGTGGAGTGGTTCAAGTTCGGAGTGCCCATCCCCTTCTTCATTAACTTCCGATTCTACCCTCCTCATGTGGACCCGGAGTACGCCGGTGAGCTCTACAACCACACCCAAGCTTTTTATTCTCTAATACACACACACACACACACACACACACACATTCTCACTCTGCACAGGTTAATTATGACCATTATTATTATCATTATTATTATTATAACATCATTATTACAGTAATATAATCTGTAATCTTTAAAACATAATTCTGAATTCTGTTATCATTTAATAATGTTATAATATAATGGTTTCATATTAAAGCCCGTAATGACAGAATAAAATTTCCAAGTACCCAAGTAACTGGCACAGCATCAGGTTTTGAATTGACCACTTCTCTGTGTCAATCCACTTTTCCTTTGACAAAGTGTGATGGCTGTTGATGGTGGTGTTAGCCTGAACGTTGAAACCTGATCTGTTTGAGCAGAGTGTATGGATGGAGGAGGTGAGAGTGTTGGACAGACTAAAGCTCTGCTGCATGACTGCCTTCGGGTAGAGATGAATTAAAAATCTAAATCCCACTGGCACCACTATCAGCAAGCAACCATGTGGCATTGTGGGTAATGGAACTTTGGAACTCTCTTCCTCCTGAACTCAGGAACTCCTGAAGCTCAGACCTTTGGCATTTTTAAAGCTCAACTTAAGACACACTTTTTTAAACTTGCATTTGACTGCTGATGTCTTCTTTTATTATTATTATTATTATTATTATTATTATTATTATTATTATTATTATTTTATTAACGTTGTTGTTCTTATTAACTTTTATATGTTTTTATTTTTCTGTGTACTGCTTATTTTGTGTACAGCGCTTTGAGAAGCTGCTTTTAAAGGCGCTTTATAAAATAAAATTTATTATTATTATTAATATACTGTAGATAACAGGTAAACAAAGTGAAAATTGACCAACATGTCAATGAAAGAAGTTTAAACCAAAAAGAAAAAAAAAATACCCCTCTGAGAATTTCATTGCAAAAATAAATCAACACTAAGTTCAAATTTTTAATTATAAAAATGAAACCCAAGTATAATAAAACCCAAGCACTAGGGATAACATGTAATTGAGGGGTTTTAAATATAGGTGGGATGACTAAATTGTGCAAATAGTAAACGTTCATATTTTGGGGTGCAAAGGACTCTCTTTTAACTGCAGATTAATTTACATTTTTTAGACTTGCGCTGGTATATTTGATTCCATAATTTTTTCCTCAACTTGATTTGGAAAAGAAATATGCCATTAATTAAAATAATTTCATTTAATTTGTTTGAGGTATGTTTTACGAAGCAAAAAAAATTTTTTGTGTCATATCTGTAATTTGTTTATTTGCTACGAAGTACCAAAGCCAGGTGAACATCATCTAAGTGTGATGATGCCTCTTTTTTTGCCAGGGATTGTAGTTAAAAGTAAGGTAAAGTTAGAGAACTGGTTTATACTGTTCAACAAAACTTTGCTCCCTTGGCTTCTGGCACAAAAATCATTGCCACAGGTATCCATGGCTAGGAGCCAAGGAAGTAAAATTGCCTGTGCTCACTGGTTCATAGAGATGGCATACATTCTCTAACCTGCCAATCATAATGACACTAGAAAATCGTGGGCATCTGTGATCTTGTGTATGTGGAAGATGGCGGATAGCTCTTTACTCCAAGTGTGTTACTGTATGCTGCCCTGTGGTGCAGCATGAGCAGCAGTTCGAAAAGATGTGGTGGCTGGCTTAGCCTTATTGGAGTGTACAACCTCAAATACTTCTGCCTTGAGCACATATAGCAAAATATTGATGAACTAATATTCTTTCACATGCATACATACAGGTTGTCCCAAAAGTCTCATGCACAGGTGACTCTGTATGCCAGCACCAGATCAGTTGTGCTTTCGTCATTGGATGTTCATGGACGTCCACTTCTCGGTTGGTCCGCAACACTTCCAGACTTTTTGAATTTGTTCATAAGTTTGGGAACAGTGTTATGTGTGATGTGCTTGCCATGTCTGCTGTTACTGTGGCCAAACAACTCTATCTTTGATTCTATCCAGAGCATGTTATTCCAAAAGGCCTGGTATTTGCCTGTATGCTCATTGGCAAACAGTGGTCTTGATCTATTGTTCTTTTTAGACAGCAAAGGCATTTTCCAGGCATGCCTCCCATGCATGTCAAATCTCTTTCTGATTGTAGAAGCATGCACTTTGAAACCAACAGTTGCAAGACTTACTAGTAGATCCTGTGATGAAATTTTGGGATTCTTGGAGACTTCTTTTTGCATCAAACGGTCTGCTCTTGGGCTGTATTTGCTGGGATGGCAAATTGGCAGTCGTTTAAAATCTGTTTCATTGGTAGATGATTTTGCTTACAGTGGAATGATGTATTTCAAATAATTTGGAGATCTTTTTAAATCACTTGCCAGACTCATAGGCATCCACAACAGCCTTATAGAACTCTTTAGATCTTGGCATGATGACACCAGACACTAGATATGAGAGGAGTATAAATAAGACGGGTTCCACCTGCACTCCTTATGCAAGGTGTAATCACTGGCACCCAATCTTCAACACCTGATTCTAATTTTATAGATTTGAAGGTGTGATAAATGTAGGGTTGTACTTACTTTTTCCATGTGACTGATCTGTTTATTTTGTTAATTTAAAAAATTTAAACAATTTATCACCTTTGTATCAGCTTTATTAATAGGCACAGTTTCAAAGAGGATCAAATGTTTAATTGTCCAAATATGTTTAGAAAAACATTTCCCTGGGTTGTACATATTTTTTCACATGACTGTATGTAATAAGAACGTAAAAACATTTTAAATTTTTTATTTTAAAGTTTTTAAGTTTAAAGATTCTCTTTTTTTATACCAGATTTTGACACATATCCAAATAAACTTCAAAGAATTTTCTCGAAGCAGACTGAATTTTTGGTGATGTTTTATTCTCTGGAGGGAATTATTACAAAAAAAAATTGCTTTGGAGGTGTTAAACATCACACTGTGATATCTTCTCCTAACACTCACTTTGCCACTGTGCCAGAGACTTCACTGTACTTTTAAGATTTATGGAATTTGACAGAAACATCCTCTGGATATATCACATTATGTACAGTAGTTCCATAATTTACCTGGTCTCTGGCCTTGATGCATGATGCATATGTTTATTTCTACAGTCTACATGAAACGAAGCAGATCAGTCTGCTTCATCAGATGAAACAGGGCTTTTATAAAGAATAATTGGACTGTTAGATCTCTTATCTAGAAAGCTTGCTTTGAAATGCACGAGGATCTCTTCCAAGCATTTGAAAATTAGACTACAGTTAGAAAATAAAATAAATCAGATAAACTAGTTTTTGAAATTGTGTGGTTAAAAAAAGTCCCGTTAAATTACATCGCTGTTAGGCTGTGTATGATATTTATTAAATTTCCTTACAATTGGGGTGTGTTGTAATAGGAAAATAATCAATGTTAGGGTGGTGGGATGTGGCTGTTGCTGGTACTATATCATGCCTCTTATACCACAGCAATTTGTCAACATTAACAATAATGTATTTATTGGAGACTGACACGTCATTATTTTTATCCATTTATAGTTACATTTAATGTTGTGGAACAGCCACAAAACAATTTCATCTTATTACTTACTTTTATAATGGATATAAAGTCATTTCCTCACCAGCTGCTCTTTTTTTCTTTCTGTTGAAGTTAATAAAACAAAACAATAGCAGCTTCGAATATATCACAGAAATCCTCAAAGTGCTTTCCCACATCATAAAACCCTCTGAGGCTTACAAAGCACTGACACTGGGGACTCCTTCCAAAAAATAAACGTTTCCTCACAGAAAACTTCATCATATCAATAATTATGTGTTTTTCTTTGTTAACTAATATGCTTTTTATATATAAAAACCATTTACTTTAAGAATTATGTGGAGCATCTACCATACAAGTCCCTGTGAATGAGCTGTTTCTATAGAAACGTTAACATGTTCAAACAAGCACATACTGTAAATATTTAGAATATAAATACTGTGGTTTGTCTTACAGCCGGCAATACTGGTATAATGTTTTTTGACAGGGAGGTACATAATAATTTTCAGAAATCTCAGGATGTATTGGAATTTCTATTTCCACTTATAAAAAAAACCTGCGTCCCATCAGTTCCAGCGTGTTGAACAAACTAAAACACACTGCACAGAGCCCATGAAACTCTGTCCTCAGATCACTTCTCCTATAAACACTAAAAGAATAACATTCCAGAGAGCGCCTGTTTCAGTAGCTTATGAATTTGTCGATAAGTCTGCTTCAAAGAGCCATTGTATCTGTGCTGATGAATAGGGAACGTAGCATCACAGAGCTACAGGCAGGTGACCGAGGTGCAACTCCCTTCATCAGAGCAAAATCATTTAGATTAAACATAATCTTTTACTCACATATGGATATTAGGAATTACACCACTGATATAGATCGTGGACAGCAAGGACATCATTTGAAATCATGTCAGATTTATAAAAGCAAAGAAACTCTGATAGTTTATCAGACGTCACTAGGGGCTGGATATGCAATTTTAATGGCTCAAGCTCACACTGAATGGTAATAAGATAGCAGGGATTTTTTTTCTCTCCTTCATGCTGAGTCCTGGATTCTCGGTGGAATTTCCGACAGCAGTTTTATCATGTTTCTCGGCACCGAGAAACATTTACGAAACGTCGCTGCACGGATTAAGACGTTCAAAGCCCCAGCAGCTTTACTAAAGCACTGACTGCCAGATGCAGCATACTATACAGACTAGTGCTATAGTTTTGATTTCATTTTTTTTCTACTTTGTTTTAAAATTTAAATTAATTTCATTTTTCTGTTATAGATTTTTTTAAAATTCAGTTTTACTGCTTTTGCTGTTTGGAACTGTTTGTCTGATCTTAAGGGTTGTCCACTAATCGTAGGGTTGGCAGTACAATTCCCGGCCCACATGTCTCCACATTCTGAAGTGTCCTTGGGCAAGACACTGAACCCCAAGTTGCTCCCGATGGCAAGTTAGCGCCTTGCATGGCAGCTCTGTTACCACTGGTGTGTGAGTGTGTGTGTGAATGGGTGAATGAGACACAGTGTAAAGCGCTTTGGATAAAAGCGTTATATAAGTGCGCCATTTTATTTATTTTAGAAATTGAACCTTTATAGTATACTTATAAAATATAGTACAAATGGTAACATGCTCCAGTTATACATTGTTCATTAGAATTTTCATCTTTGAAAATAAATGTATATTTTTTTTTATAAGAGTTCCTTAGCAGGCAGGAGTGGTGGGATTGGCGGTAATGGGATTTTAAAAACCGTCCCAACATTTAATGAAACACACATCTCCTTCTTCCCTTTTTTAAGCAAGTTTAACTGAAAGATTTCAAAACACATTACTTTGACATATCAGGAATATTTAAAGCATTAACATGAGCATGTTGCAAGATACGCATATTTGCACAGATATTACTCTTATTCAAATCAGCTCCTGCAGGTTCCCTGGTGAACTAGTCACTAGTTCTCACCACGCGTGGCCCGGGTTTGATTCCCAGTCAGGTAACCGACCCCAGCCACTGGAGGGTTGCACGAGCCAGTGCACTCTCAGTGCTAGTCCCAAGCCCGGAAAATGGGGAGGGTTGCGTCAGGAAGGCATCCGTGGTAAAACTTGTGCCAGAATCAAAATATGTGGACGGGTGATCCGCTGGGGTGACCCTGAATTGGCGCAGCCAAAAGAGAAAAAAAAACATTTAAATTAACTCCTGCAACTCAGAATTCATTTATTTCTCCAGTAATATTTGCATGTATCATGAATTTGACTTGGTACAAGGTGCAGACATACAGGGACAACATGCAGTGTTCAGCAATATATACACACTCATGCATGCGTCCGCACACACACACACACACACACATAATAGCATGGCAACAACAAAAGTATAACTGTAACAATGCAAAAGACTGTGCAGGATTGTTTGGATCAAGGTGCTGTCAGTGCAAAATATGAAATATATTAAGTCTTGAGAAGTGGGTGTGTGATTAAGAATTTGTCGCGGTTCTTTTTTACTCAGAAAAGCAACACCAGAAATTCATTCATATCTGCATTTTCTTTTTATTTATTTCTTAGTAAATATTTCAATTTTGCATGTAGTTGTAGCTTTTAACTTTCATTATATATACAGTAGTAACCCTGGTAACAAGAACCACTCTGTAGTGTTCACAAATCTTTCTTCTGTACTCCACACAGCTGGACCCATAGTGCACTTTTGAACAGAGGCCTGTGTGTGCTGTGTGTTACATTCAGAATAAAGCAGTTGGCCTTATCCTGTAGAGATAGACAGTCTCTTGTTTCCTGTATTTGGCTCTGGAATATTTCCTTTGAACTGTCACTCACAGTGCTACGTTATTTGAGCCATTTCTTTCATCTGCTACAATCGGGTGTGTTATAACGAAATAATTCTGAAGAACACCATTTGACCTGACAGTTTTAGCTACATAGCCATGATACAAAGGATGCATTTATCTCTCAAATGAGGGATGACGACCTTTGTACAATTCATTAGCGATGTCTCTTTGGTGTCTGAACATCTGTGCACAACAGATTGCATGATATACATCTGCTTTGGCACAAGAAATGATTGTACAATAAGCTGTTCTCTAAAATTGAAACGGCCACCTGAGTGATAGATACATAGATACATAGTGTACAAAGATTTCTGAGAGGAGAGCACTGTAATGAATTCATCTTCTGTGCAAGAACGAAAAAGGTGTGACAGTGACTATAGTTATCTATGAATTAAAAATGTCATTCTTTAAAATGATGTGATTAAACAATGGAGTGTTTTGAAAATATAATGGGTGGGAGTGTCCATGAATTACCCATTATAACGTCCCAAAATAGATTGGTTAAATGTAGATTGTGTCCTGGGTCCCGAATGCACACCAATGAATCACCTTTGCAGAAGGATATCTTAGCTGCTACGACTTAGCAGAACACTGTTGCAAAGTAGTCTGAAAGTAAAGGAAGGAAGAGTGCAAGCTTAGTATTTTGACCTCTATTATACTTCCAGCATGTCTCTACCTGAGAACTATCTTTAACCCACAGCATGTGTCATTGTTGGTCCTGTGGTTCTGTCACCTCTTTAGCACTGCTGTAAAAGCATCCCAAGACATTCCATTGTTCTCAAGCAGCTGTGGCCCATTTCCAGCTCTGCTTTATTGATCTGCAGGGCACCAAAAATTGGCTGCTCATTTTCTCAGTTAAACTTGAGCTTAATGTTCTAGTAGATTTCCTCCCCCCTCCCCCACTTTTTTGTGCAAAGCTAACATTTTTGTGGAGCCTGAAGCATATATTTGCTTAGCCTAAATGGAAACAATCTGATTCGACTTCAATGATCAAGATATATTTTGGCTGCTTTTCTCTAAAAGCCAAAACATTTTTGGTGTAGTGCATCAACAATATTTTCTAGAGAGTGCGTTGAGTAGCTTAAGTGTACAGACCAGGGGTCTGCACTCGCTACATCTATTTGGCCCAGTTTTTGAAGAAATGTATAGGGTGTCCCAAAGTCTCCATACTGTACATAGGGGAAATTAACAATTTTTTATCAAAATGTCTCTAAAAATATTTCTATACTTAGTTTATAATATATATGTTTTTTTCAGATAGCGTTTTTAGAATTCCTTTGAATAAAGAAGAACGTATTGAAATCATTCTCATGGCTGGATCGGGAAGCTGTTGCAAGGTTGCGATAGACTTTAACATTAAACGTGGCAAAAATGTCACACAAACAAATTTAAAAAAACTGACGATGCAGAACAACTGACGAAGGCACAACCAACATGTTGCTTGTATACATACTGTAGTCCCCAATGTAGGGAGACGTTTGGGACACCCTCTAGTACAGTGTGATTTATAAGGCACACTCCCAATTACTGATGAACTACAACCTGATAATCTCAGATAAAACCCGCCTAAAGTTAAGCTTGAACTGATTGATAATGCTAATGGCCAGAGATGTAAGTCCTATTCAAGTCTCAGAGCAGTAAGTCCTAGTCAATTCTGAATTACCTCTAAGCTGTAAGTCTTAGCCAAGTCTAAAGTCTGAGTTGCAAGAATTGCTGGTACTTTTTCAATATGCAAGAATTCATACCAGATAAGGTAATTTTTTTGAAGCCACTGTGCATTTCTCTGCACAAAAAAGCAAACGCAAATACAGGTTTTGCGATTGAATTTTAATGTCCCAAATTATGCACAATCATAAGGGAAATAACTGTGAATACATATTTGAATTAGCATTGGAATTTGAATAAAGTCTGAAAAATGCTGTATACCAAACTACACTGCATACCAAACTACACAAAGGACCTACTGTATCAGAGCTAACATGACATCTCTGTGTCCCTGTCTCAGGAAGAGCTAGCCTGCATGGGAAGTCATCTCTGCGGATTGAGAGGGTACGTTCGGATGATCAGGGCTGGTACGAGTGCAAGGTGCTGATGTTGGAGCAGCAGTACGATACCTTCCACAATGGCAGCTGGGTGTACCTTACAGTGAATGGTGAGTCTTGGCCCTCCACTTAGCCCTGAAGCTCTCTTTTAGACAAAGTGGTAATGTTGATCTGCACACAGGTTTGTTGTATCTCTTATAATAATTAAAATTAGGTTAGGGTATGATAAACTAGTCGTGGACCATTCCTGGTGTCTGTGGGCAGCTTCAATCATTACAGCTGTTCTGTTCCCACTGTCTGAATAGAAGACAGAAATTCCTCCATAACATTAACATTTTCAATTCAGTGTTGTCAATGTGCATTCTGCACTTTCTGTTGGGGAACCAATGCCTTATTAGCTTGAGGAACTTTGGTAGATGAGCCCTTGCTCATCAGTGTAGACCTCATGTACAAACTTGTCCAGACGTTTTTGTAATTTTTTAAAAGCATACTAATCAGCACTAATACCATTACATAGATGATATGGGAAAACATAACGACAAATTTCTCTCTCTTAGCTGCTTTTCCTACATTTCCTATCTGATCCAATTCGGGTTAAAGAAACTAGTGCTGCAGTTGGGAAGTTCATAGTTGAAAAATACCCATTTCCAGTGCTTTAATTTTTTGGACTATTTTCAGGTACAGTGCCCTCCACTAATATTGGCATCCTTGGTAAATATGAGCAAAGCAGGATGTGAAAAATTGTCTTTATTGTTTAACCTTTTGATCTTTTGCAAAAATACTCTGCTCTCATGGATTTCAAACAAAACACAGGTTTATCCAAAAAAAATATCTTTGTTAAATATAGGTGTGCAACAATTATTGGCACCCCTATGAATTTGTATGAGAAAAATATATTTGAAATATATTCCCATTGATATTTACCTTTTTTTAGTACACCTGGGTGACCAGGAACAGGAAATTGTTCAACCTTGACTTCCTGTTTCACAGGGGTATAAATATGAGATAACACATTCTCTTAGTCATTCATAACAATGGGTAAGACCAAGCAATATAGCTGTGATGTGCGACAAAAGGTTTCTTGAGCTTTACAAAATGGGAAGTGGCTATAAGAAAATAGCACAAGCATTGAAAATGCCCATTTCCACCATCAGGACAATAATTAAGAAATTCCAGTCAACTGGAAATGTTATGAATCAACCTGGAAAAGTATGTGTGTTTATATTGTCTCAATGCACTGTGAAGAGGATAGTTCGAATGCCCAAAAAATCTCCAAAGAAAAAAAAATCTCCACAGCTGGAGAATTGCAGAAGTTATTTGCGTCTTGGGGTCAGAAAGTCTCCAAAACTACAATCCAAAGTCACCTACATTACCACAAGTTATTTGGAAGGGTTTCAAGAACAAAGCCTCTTCTCTCATCCAAAAACAAACTCAAGCGTCTTCAGTTTGCCAGACACTACTGGAACTTCAAATGGGATCGGGTTCTATGGTGAGATGAAACCAAAATAGAGCTTTTTGGCAGTAAACACCAGAGGTCGTTTTGGCACACAGAGACGTAGACATATGGAAAAGTATCTCGTACCCACGGTTAAATATGGTGGTGGCTTTTTAATGTTTTGGGGCTGTTTTTCTGCCAGCGGACCTGGACATTTGGTTAGGATACATGGCATCACAGACTCTATCAAATATCAACAGATATTAAATGAAAACCTGACTGTCTCTGCCAGAAAGCTTAAAATGGGCCATGGTTGGATCTTCCGGTAGGACAATGATCCAAAACATACATCAAAATAGGTCTTACTGACCACATAATCAAGGTCCTGTCATGGCCATCTAAGTACCCTGACTTGAAACCCCTAGAAAACCTGTGGGGTGAACTGAAGAGAAGAGTCCACCAGCGTGGACTTTGAAATTTGGAGGATCTGGAGAGATTCTGTGTGAAGGAATGGTCTAAGATCCCTTGCCATGTATTCTTCAACCTCATCAGGCATTATAGGAGAAGAAGGAGGTAGCACAAAGTATTGACTAAAAGGGCACCAATAATTGTTGTACACTTATATTTAAAAAATATATTTTTGATAAACTTGTGATGTGTTTGCAGTTGTGTGATTTTCATGAGAGCAGAGTATTTTTGTAAAAAAAAAAATTTAACAAAAGATCAAAAAGTTATACAATAAAGACAATTTTTCATAGCCTTCCTTGCTCATATTTACCAAGGGTGACAATATTAGTGGGGGCTCTGTATTTTTTTGCAGGTTTGAAATGTAATGGGGTAGAAATTTTTGCTGAAACTTGGCAACCCTGCACCACAGTGCAAGCCTCAAGAGAAAGTTAATTTTAGTTATGTTATAATGTGCAGCTTTTGTTTTGTTATATGCTGCTAAGTGTCTGAATAGATTACACAAACACTGTCTTTATTAAGTTTTAATTCTTGTACTTTTAGACTATTGAATGTTTTTGCCAATTGAAAATGGAAAACTCAGACATACAGTATCTCACAAAAGTGAGTACACCCCTCACATTTTTGTAAATATTTGATTATAACTTTTCATGTGACAACACTGAAGAAATGACACTTTGCTACAATATAAAGTAGTGAGTGTACAGCTTGTGTAACAGTGTAAATTTGCTGTCCCCTAAAAATAACTCAACACGCAGCCATTAATGTCTAAACCACTGCAACAAAAGTGATTACACCCCTAAGTGAAAATGTCCAAATTGGGCCCAAAGTGTCAATATTTTGTGTGGCCACCATTATTTTCCAGCACTGCCTTAACCCTCTTGGGCATGGAGTTCACCAGAGCTTCACAGGTTGCCACTGGAGTCCTCTTCCACTCCTCCATGATGACATCACAGAGCTGGTGGATGTTAGAGACCTTGTGCTCCTCCACCTTCCGTTTGAGGATGCCCCACAGATGCTCAATAGGGTTTAGGTCTGGAGACATGCTTGGCCAGTCCATCAACTTCACCCTCAGCTTCTTTAGCAAGGCAGTGGTTGTCTTGGAGGTGTGTTTGGGGTCGTTATCATGCTGGAATACTGCATACTGATCATGTTCCTCTTCAGTATGTCACAGTACATGTTGGCATTTATGGTTCCCTCAATGAACTGTAGCTCCCCAGTGCCAGCAGCACTCATGCAGCCCCAGACCATGACACTCCCACCACCACACTTGACTGTAGGCAAGACACACTTGTCTTTGTACTCCTCACCTGGTTGCCGCCAAACACGCTTGAGACCATCTGAACCAAATAAGTTTATCTTGGTCTCATCAGACCACAGGACATGGTTCCAGTAATCCATGTCCTTAGTCTGCTTGTCTTCAGCAAACTGTTTGCAGTCTTTCTTGTGCATCATCTTTAGAAGAGGCTTCCTTCTGCGAAGACAGCCATGCAGACCAATTTGATGCAGTGTGCGGCGTATGGTCTGAGCACTGACAGGCTGACCCCCCACCCTTCAACCTCTGCAGCAATGCTGGCAGCACTCATACGTCTATTTCCCAAAGACAACCTCTGGATATGACGCTGAGCACTCAACTTCTTTGGTCGACCATGGTGAGGCCTGTTCTGAGTGGAACCTGTCCTGTTAAACCACTGTATGGTCTTGGCCACCATGCTGCAGCTCAGTGTCAGGGTCTTGGCAATCTTCTTGTAGCCTAGGCCATCTTTATGTAGAGCAACAATGCTTTTTTCAGATCCTCAGAGAGTTATTATCCATGAGGTGCCATGCTGAACTTCCAGTGACCAGTATGAGGGAGTGTTAGAGCGATGACACCAAATTTAACACCCCTGCTCCCCATTCACACCTGAGACCTTGTAACACTAACAAGTCACATGACACTGGGGAGGGAAAATGGCTAATTGGGCCCAATTTGGACATTTTCGCTTAGGGGTGTACTCACTTTTGTTGTCAGCGGTTTAGACATTAATGGCCGTGTGTTAAGTTATTTTGAGGGCACAGCAAATTTACACTGTTACACAAGCTGTACACTCACTACTTTACATTGTAGCAAAGTGTCATTTCTTCAGTGTTGTCACATGAAAAGATATAATCAAATATTTACAAAAATGTGATGGGTGTACTCACTTTTGTGAGATACTGTATGTATATATATTTAGGCAATGCTTGTTTTGCTGTATTGAAAATTTATTGTATTGAGGCTCCACCATATCATAACTTTTATTTTGTGTATCGTTTCACCCCTATGAGCTAGATAACCTGTTATCTATGTGTTATACTATACCATTTTACATTTACCAGTTTTAGTTTTGATAGTTTGCAGCTGTCAATCAGAGTTTTTCAGGTTTCCTCAGGTTTCAAAAAACAATGAGACAATTCAGTCAAAATGCATGCGCTACGAGTAATGGGGGGAACTACCTGCAAATTCATAAATTTAGCATGAACGTTTTAAGCACATAAATTGTGATTTGTAATTGCAACACAGGAATTATAAAGACATAAACAGAATGGCAGCAGTATATTTGCTCAGCCCTGCATGCTGTTGCCTTGAGAACTACTTTTCTCTCCTTCTCCAAACTGCCTCTGTACTGCTATTTTTTCTCTTTTTTGCTTTTTTTTTGGTTGATGTGATGGACATTCAACACTCTGAAATCCTTTGCAAACATCTGCTGGGAAATCTAATTCTGCAATTACATGGGGAAGTAGACAGATTTTGCCTATTGCGGCTATGTATTGAGGATGTTGGATCACATTTCTAAATCTGGACGGCTAAAACTCCTCAGCATGCTGTTACAGAGGTGAGGAGCCACAGCAGCACTGTCTGTCTGTCTGGGACCAAATTGAAAACCATTGATTTTGCCTTATCAGCTTAGCTCTGCGACAGAATGCAAAGGAATGAGATGACAACAGCCCTGCACCAGTCAGTGTGTGTGTGTGTGTGTGTGTGTGTGAGTGTGTGAGACGTCTGTGTGTTTGTTTATTAGAGTCTGGCCTTAAATCTGGCAACTCGGCACAGACAAGGTGGAGTGTTGAGAGGCCAGTTAATCTGCAGTGTGCGAGTGTGTCTGCTTCCTGCAGTGTGACTAACACTTTAATATCAGTGCTTGTCTCTAAGAGCTACAGTCAACAGCTACGGTCACACTTTTGCCACAGCAGGCAAAAGTTCCTGGATCTTTTATATTGAAGAAATATACTATTCAATATATTATATTGAAGCTGCATATTTTCACCAGATTTGATAACAGAATCAGAATTAATTGCTTTTATCGGTTCTCTGTTAGAAAGTAATCGAATCAACATTATCACTGATCTTGTGCTAGAATAATTAGAGGTTTGAGTTTTGACTGAAAGTCTTGTAATGTAAGACAGCATGTGATATAACTGATTCAGAAAACTGCCAGTGATGCACCTAGAATAAGAAAAAAAATGCAGAAGTGACGTACAAACACTAAGCAGGGAATTGCACTGAGCATGCTGAACTCTTTATAACCCATCATGCAAACATGAGCACAAACCAAACTACTAATGAAAATATTACACTTCTTTTTTTACACATATTAAGGCTCAAAGAATCAAGCAAGATATAATATATCTATTTGTAGTTTTCTTTATATCACAGTGCTGTTGAGTTATCAATTCTAACTGGTTAGAAAGTGTTGATTAATTTTCTTTAGCGGCAGCTCTGCCACGAGTATTGACTACAAGGCAAATTAGAAGATTATATTAATGCAACTGTTCTAATATGTTCTTGACTCAATAATAACAACTTCCACACTTGTATCCACATAAATGAATGAGAAAAACATGTCATTGTTGATATGGTGAAGTTTTCTCTGAGGAGACGTTTAGTGGGAACGTCCATTTATAGCTGCTGTAACGTAAGTGATGACAGAAACTGACTTGTTTCATGGATGTTCTACAACATTAAATATAACCATAAATGGATAAAAAAGTTTGATGTCCATCTATCCATCTATTGTCTGAACCACTTATCCTACACAGGGTCATGGGGGAGCCTGGGGCCTATTCCAGGGAACTTGGGGCATGAGGTGGGGAACACTCTGGCCTGGGTACCAACCCATCGCAAGGCACCTTCAAACACACCCTCACACTACAGACAATTTGGAAATGTCAGCCTACAATACAGGTCTTTGGACTGGGGGAAGAAACCGGAGGAAACCCCCGAATCACGAGGAGAACATGCAGGGCAGAGGCAGGAATCAAATCCCAAACCGTGGAGGTGCGAGGCAAATGTTCTAACCACTAAGCCACCATTCCCCCCAAAAGTATAGTGTGTCATTCTTTAATATAAGAATAGCACTGGAAAATTGCTGTGGTATAAGAGGATCTTCAAGATTTCTCTCCAGGGTTTTGGATTTTCTCAGTTCGTCAAAAGCCAGATGTTTGTTTGATTCTTTAGTGTTCTCAACGTGATCTTGCCTCTAGCACACCTGTTTCTCAGTTCAGCATTAATTTGTGACCTGAAAACAGTTTAGCCCTTTTTTTTAAATTCAAATTTATTTCACAAAATGATTTATGCAGTAATGTAATTGAACAAAAAAAAGAAATAAATTTGCAGCAAAAGTAGCCTATGGGAAAACTGCAAAACTGGCAATCTGTTAACAAGAAACAACAGATGCCTTAAAAAATGCATTGTCAGAAGTTCTGTAAACTTACTTTTAAAAAAATTTAAGTTTCACTTATGACGGAGAAACGGAAAATACCCACAAGTGACCCACCAGCTGACAGCTTCTGGTCTAGTGTGTACTCCAGGAAGACTAAAAATATTTTTTTATAAATTTGCCATTATTTGTGAGAAGACCTGACTTTTCAAATCTTTAAGCTTCAGTCTCTGCTGTGGAATTAGTGTTGGCATGTGGAATTAATGTCATTAATGAGGTGACGTTGATACGAAAAGTCTTCGTTCTATTCCTGCAGACTGCTGTGCTTTGGAAAAAAAAAAAAACATGAATGTACGTAACCTCATGAATATATACATGTGGCCCGGTGATGAATTCCCTGAGCCTGGGAGAGGGATCCTCACAGTGACAGGTAGAGAGGTAGAGTGGTTGCAGGCTGTGCTGTGCTAATCGAGGAGCGGTTACTGCTTGGCACAGTGAGCGCTTCTCCACCAGGCTGTCACTGAGAGCTTTTGATCCCCAGTAGCTGCTGCTCCCCGTCTCAGAGATGCCACCGCCGCTGTTATATCGTTCCTGTGATATTCTCACCCTCACACATGCTCTCCAGTGGCTCAAGTGTGAGGGAGGAGAAAAGGAGGGGTGGAAATGATGTAATGCTGCAGGGAGCAGGCACTCTAGAGATGTGTGTAGGTGCATGTGTATGTGTGTAGATGCATACATATGGGGGCATGTTCATATGGTATTTATTAGTGTGCGTAAACATTTGCTTCTGCCTTTAGTCACTGAATCCCGCTTTTGAAATGCCTGAGTGAAGCATGATGATTAAGATGCTCAAGGATATGTGAGGCATATGCAATGAAGCTGAACTAAAGAGCTTTTAGTTTGTAAAAGGATTTGTCTGAGCAGAGAAAGAAGGTCTGTCAAAGTTATAGCTCTCCCTCACAAATAAGAACGTGCGTTTTACACGAGAGCAAAAGTGTTTAAAAGTGGCAGGTTTTTCTAATTATGAAACAACACACTATATCTGTTTCCAACAATATTGTTTATTCAGTGCCCTCCACTAATATTGGAACCCTTGATAAATATGCCCAAGGAAGGCTGTGAAAATTTTTTTCTTTATTATTTCTTTATTGTTTAACCTTTTCATCTTTTGTTTAAAAAATTCACCAAAATTCTCTGCTATCATGGATATCAAACAATTGCAAATAAAGCACAGGTTTATTAAAAAACCTCCCTTTGCCAAGATAACAGGTCTGAGTCTTCTCTTATAAAGCCTTATAAGGTTGGAGAATACATGGCAAGGGATCTGAGACCATTCCTCCATACAGAATCTCTCCAGATCCTTCAAATTTCGAGGACCACACTGGTGGACTCTCCTCTTCAGTTCACCCCGCAGGTTTTCTATGGGTTTCAAGTCAGGGGACTGGGATGACCATGGCAGGACCTTGACTTTGTGGTCAGTAAACCATTTGTGTTGATTTTGTTGTATGTTTTGGATCATTGTCCTGCTGGAAGATCCAACCACGGCCCGTTTCAAGCTTTCTGGCAGAGGCAGTCAGGTTTTCATTTTAAGTCCATGATGCCATGTATCCTAACGAAATGTACAGGTCCTCTGGCAGAAACACAGCCCCAAAACATTAAAGACCAGCACCATATTTAACCGTAGGCATGAGATACTTTTCCATATGGCTTCCTCTCTGTGTGCGCAAAAACCACCTCTGTTTTTATTGCCAAAAAGGTTTATTTTAGTTTGATCTAACCATAGAACCCGATCCCATTTAAAGTTCCAGTAGTGTCTGGCAAACTGAAGATGCTTGAGTTTGCTTTTGGAAGAGAGTAGAGGCTTTTTTCTTGAAACCCTTCCAAACACTGTGATGTATTTGGTGATGTAGGTGACTTCGGATTATAGTTTTGGAGACAAGACGCAACTAACTTCTGCAATTCAGCTGTGATCCTTGGAGATTTTTTAGTCACTCGAGCCATCCTCTTCACAGTGCATTGAGACAATACAAACAAACATACTCTTCCAGGTTGATTCATAACATTTCCAGTTGACTGGAACCTCTTAATTATTGCCCTGATGGTGGAAATTGTCATTTTCAATGCTTGTGCTATTTTCTTATAGCCACTTCCCATTTTGTGAAGCTGAACAACCTTTTTCTGCACATCACAGCTATATTCCTTGGTCTTTCACATTGTTATGAATGACCAAGGAAATTTGGCCTATGTGTTACCTCATATTTATACCCCTGTGAAACAGGAAGTCATGGTTGAACAATATCCTGTTCCTGGTTACCCAGGTGTACTAAAACATTAAAAAAAAATCAATGGGAATATACTTTAAAAAAAAAAAAATCATATGAATTCATAGGGGTGCCAATAATTGTTGCTCACCTATATTTAACAAAGATTTTTTTGGACAAACCTGTGTTTTCATTGCAATTGTTTGATATCCATGAGAGCAGAGCAGTTTTGAATTTCTTTAACAAAAGATCAAAAGTGTAAACAATAAATATAAATTTTCACATCCTTCTTTGCTCATATTTACCAGGGTGCCAATATTAGTGGAGGGCATGATATTAGGGATGCATTGTTTATGTAAGGCTGCATGACTATTTAATTTTTTGCTAGATCTAAAAAAGTTTTAGATTAGTCAATGTTTCTATAGTAAAAACAAAAATTGATACATGACATAGAAGGGGTGCAGTGGCTTAGTGGTTAGCACATTTGCCTCGCACCACCAGGGGGTGGGGGTTCAATTTCCTCTGGGTACTCTGGTTTCCTCCCCCAGTCCAAAGACATGCGTTGCAGGCTGATTGGCATTTCCAAATTGTCTGTAGTGTGTGAATGTGTGTGTGTGCAGTTGTGCCCTGTGATTGGTTAGCACCCCATCCAGAGTGTCCCCTGCCTCAGACCCCGAGTCCCGATAGTCTCCGAGGCCCCGAGACCCTGTGTAGGATAACAGAAAATGGGTGGATGGATCGATGGGCCTGCCCTTTGGTGGCATCAATTTGAGCACATAATTATACTCTGCCTTGTATGTTTTAGTTTTAGAGCATTTTAGGAACATTCCAATGATCAAGACTAACAAACAAGACTTGCTAATTTGCACATATGAAAAGATGCAACCATCTGTTTGTGAATCAGCTATGATTAAGTTTACTCATGCAAACCATTAGTGAATCAAAAACCATGAGGCATATGGTTTGTTTTAATCAAATAAAGCCTGAGACATGTACAGAGGATGACTGTGGTATTGTTCAACAGTTTGATTGCCTTAAAAGTCCAGCTTGAATTTAACCACTTCCTTTTTTCATTTCGGCTCATTTCTTTGCACTGTTTAACAATGGTACCTCCTCCAGCTGCCAGTTTTTGTGTCAGCTCAGCTCATAGTTTCTGTGGATTTTTCATATACAGACCTCTGCCACTCAACACAGCAACTTATCACAGTTCAGATTTCACTAATATGACAAGCATTGCAGTTATCACCTTTTAGCAACTGTCTTACTTTGGCTGTAAGTAATATGTATGTCAAATCCCACTAGGTTAAGTGAGAGCTTCTGTTGCCATAGAAACATGGATAAGTAGTATTAAAACCAACTTCCTAGTGGGAGGGCCAAAGAAGAGAGCAAAGTGATTAAATCCGCTCTACCATGGCACTAAGTCAGGGCTAATCCTGTGGGATTGAACAAGAGGGTCACTATTGTTTAGTCTGACCCTTACACAGGATCAGATTAGTTTTATGAATGAGTCTGAATGGTAAAACTGTGTATACCTCATGCTGTGCAAATGACTAGTGTAGTGCATTTGTGGTGTCTTTCATTAGGGCAGACTTGTGTGGGATGGTCCTGAGTTCATGTAGCAGTGAAAGGATTTTTTTGAGGATGGTGACTTTTATGAACTTGGAAAATTACATTAACAGTCACTAACATCTAGTATAGAACCTTAAACTGACAAGTAAATATAGTAAAGCCTGTCCACTTGGAAGCCATATTGGCATCATTCCTGCTAGTTATTTCCAGTCATACAAGAACAGGTTCTTATCTACTTGAATGGAGAGAGGTCCAGATACTAGAAATGAATCAGTAAGATGATGTTTAAGACATGGATTTCAAATGTTTGTTAAACTTACACATAAACGGTGTCAGTATTGTGGATCCAATAAAATCCAGCCATCCATCGTCCATACTGCTTATCCTACACAGGGTCACAAGGGAGCCTGGAGCCTAACCCAGGGAACTCAGGGCACGAGGCGGGGGACACCATGTACCAGAGTACCCGGAGGAAGCCCACAAAGCATGGGGAGATCATGCAAACTCCGCACACACAGGGCGGAGGCAACCCCGGAGACACTGCTAACCACTAAGCCACCGTGCCCCCGTTCCAAAAACATACAATATAGTATTTTTTCCGATTGCTACTTGGACAAATGGAGCAAAGCACCATCTGTACATGTAGCAGTGTAAGAATTTGATTGACCAGGTTTTTTTTTTTGCTGACATCTTTAATTACAAGGTGATTTTAACTGACTTTTAACTGAGGGATGCTACTTATGCAATACAGTCACCATACTGAGTGAGACACACAGCCCCATTTATTTTGTCCCAATCATTTTTCTCACTTGCCAATTCCCACCTACCAGCCAGCTCTCACTTACAACAGCTACTAACTGGGGAGACTGAAGGCTAACACATGCCTCCTCTGAGAATGAGCTACCGCATCTTTCGAACTGCTGCTCATGCTGCATCACAGGGCAGCTGAGCACACTGAGGGAAGAGCTGTCTGCCCTCTTCCTCATACTCAAGCTCAGTTGTGTGCGATTGGTAAGTGTCTCTGTGATTGTTCCCTTGTCTCCTGGCCACAGGTGGCTGTGGCTTTGTTGGAATTCGAACTTGCGATTTTCCAGATAATAGGGTGAATGAGTCAGCCCCTTTTATCCTGAAAGCAGTGGACTGTATCTTCATATTCCATATCTGAACTCAATCACTTATTTGGGGTTTGGGTGTGATCTGTAGAGGTCATAAATAAAGAAGACACTATTCAGTCTTACATTTGTGTTTCACATTAATCAGGTAGAATTAGCAGTGCTCCAGCTTGTCCTGTTGCCATTCCAACCAGCCTGGATTCATGAAGGTTCATGATGGTTGGAATTTGTTTCATTTCACATGGTATAAGGTGTAAGGTTAAGTTTGAATGTTAAATTAGCTGCTAAACCTAACCACTACTGTTGTATCCATCCATGCAGCTTTGCAATACACGTATGCAAGTGTGAGACCATGTTGTTTGTTGTGCAGATGTGAGATGAGCAGGTCTTGTTGAGGGAGCGGCTGACTTTGGTCTTGTTGATGTTGATGCAGCGAGCTCTCCATGGTGCTGATAGCTTCACAGCCTGGTGTAAGTGCTGAGCATTCAGCTGAGTGGGCCTGACCATATGCTGCAGTCACTCTGCAGATGGCATTATGGGCAATTGAAAAGGCCACAGTCCACAACAGACAACAGCAGAGCACTGGAGAATGATGTGTAAACTGTGTTTAAAATGTGTCTTTGGCAACATTATAATGTGCATCTCTTTATGGATATACACTGACTAATAATAACATTAAAATGATAACATTGATTATCATGTTACAGTGGCATCTGTCATGGAGTGGGATATTTTAGGTAGCAAGTGAACAGTCAGTTTTTGAAGTTGATGTGTTGAAAGCAGGAAAAATGGATAAGCATAAGGATCTAAGCAACTTTGACAAGAGCCAAATTGTGATGGCTAGATGACTGGGTTCCTTGTGGGGTGTTCCCGGTATGCAGTGGTTATTACCTATCAAACGTGGTCCAAGGAAGGGCAACCGGTGAACTGGTGATCGAGTCATGGGTGCCCAAGGCTTATTGATGCTCATAGGGAGCAAAGGCTAAACCATCTGGTCCAATCCCTATTGTAGCACAAATTGCTGAAAAAGTTAATGCTGGCTAAGATAGAAAGGTGTCAAAACACACAATGAATTGCAGCATGCTACATATGGGTCTGCTTGGACACAGACCGATCAGAGTGCCCACTGTCCTCTGCCAAAAGCGTCTACAATGGACACATGAGCATCAGAACTGGACCGTGGAGCAGTGGAAGAAGTTGGCCTGGACTGATGAATCACATTTTATTTTACATCAAGTGGATGACCAAGTGTGTGTGCATTGCTCTCCTGGGGAAGAGATGGCACCAGAATGCACTATGGGAAGTGTGATGCTCTGGGCAATATTCTGCTCGGAAACCTGACATTCATGTAGATGTTAATCTGACAAGATAATGCATCCTTCCACACCACAAAAAATGTTCAGGAATGGTTTGAGGAACATGACAAGAGTTCAGGGTGTTGACTTGGCCTCCAAATTTCCCAGATCTCAATCCAATAGAGCATCTGTGGGATGTGCTGGAAAAACAAGTCCAATCCTTGGAGGCCCCACCTCACAACTTACAGGACTTAAAGGATCTGCTGCTAACGTCTTGGTGCCAGATATCACATCACACCTTCAGTGGTCTTGTGGAGTCCATACCTTGATGGATCCGATCTGTTTTGGTGGCACAATGTGTAGGTGGACCTACACAGTATTAGGCAGGTGGTTTTAATCGCCGATTGTTGTTCGTCACCCTTCACAATACTATGGAATTTTAATGGCTTTAGTATATGCACCCTACAGATGTATCGTCATCTTTTCAGGCAGGTTTAAAGGCAATCTGTATTTGTGTTTATATCAGGTAGGCACTAAAGAGAAAGGCCCAGCCCTTGTTTCAGAAAAAGAATAAACAAGAAGCAAATTATATTGTTCCTTTCTTCCATGTATTCCCTCAGTTTACAGTTTAAGCATTTAGTAGGTCCTAAATGCGTTAGCATTTGCTGCAAACATGCGTTGTACCAAACATGACTGTCTGCTAGTAAAGGAAAAGTGGCTTGACAGTAATCTGACAATCTGACATCTAAAGTAAAGGTTTATTAGGTTTGTCCTTCTGTAGGAAACCTTAAAAGTTGTATGCAGAGCCCTACCACAGATGACTTTCCTGTCAGAGAGAGCTCCAATAGAACCCAATTAGAAACAGTAAAGCCACAGATTATCTGATTTTCAATTCACAAATCTTTTGCTCAGTTCCAAACCCTGATTATACTCTCAACATTGTTTTGTACATTCACAATATCAATTGAATGTCCATGTACTTTGGCTTTGCTCCTTGTAACTTGTGCATAATACTTTCACTAATTAATGTCTGGCAACTACAGTAACACCATCCATCTCCTGTAATGCTGCAGCAGATCAGGGTGACTAGTATAATGCATTTATGTAGTTTAGTACTACAGTCATATCATCTTTTGTACATCTCATTAGGAGTGTTTATCTGTTGGGTAAAGCAAAGGTATTGTATTGTGTCACCAGTTGCATGTTAGCTGTATTAATATAGTCTCTTTATTTCATTCAGGGTCACTGTACACATCAACAAATAATACACACAAAAGAAAACCATGAAAGCAAAATGATTAAAAACAAAAAAAGAAAGAAAGAAAAGAAAAGATGTAGTGCCATTTAAAATAAACAAATGGGAAAGCCAGATAACAATTTAAAATTTTATTTATTTATTTTTGGCACACACTAAAAATGAAACTTTTTTCAATTATTATTATCTAATACTGATCCAAATCATTACAAAAAAAAATTAATGATGCCTCATTATGAATCCAAATATTAAGAAATGCCACAGCAGTACATTTCAGCATGAACAGAATCAACCTAGAAGTAAAACTTGGCTATTCTACATGCTATTCCCTAGTTACAATGTGTACTTTTGAGTCTGTTTTCAGAAAAGCTTTGATAAAAGTTGGATCACTCTAACTAAATTTACAGTGATTAAAATATTCTTAAATTCCAGCATCTGGAAAACCCAGCCTCTGGCTTGCTCATTAGGGCTAAATGAAAATTATATTCATATATCTGTAAAGCTGACAATATCCATTACTAAATTACTAAAACCATGTCATTCTCCTTTCATCCTCCGTGCTTTAAAAAGCATGTAGTGATTTATTATCATCATGCACTAACATCAATCTTAAATCTATCCTTCTTGCTACTAGCTATACAATAACTGCTGACACACATGCAGGTCATTGTCACGTATCGTGACGGAGCGGAGATAGGACGGATGCAAGTGCAGTATGAACAGTTGTTTATTTTAAAAGAGAGACAGGCAGACAAATCCAAAACGTGATCCATAAACGTAATCCAAAACAGGCGAAGGTCAGGCGATCGGCAAACAGGCATACACAGGGTTAAACATGAATTAAGGTCATGGTCACGGAAAACAGGGTCAATAAACAAAACGAGAAACATGAACTATGACGAGGAACTGGGAGCGGATAATCCAGCGTGAACTAACTCTAAACATGGAACGTGACTATGACTACTAAACGAACTAATCTAACTCAACGATAATCTTCCGCGTTGTGTGCTGGGAGGCGCGCGGTATATATGTGAACATGATCAGCGTCTAAACTGCTAGCAGCTGAGGGCAATACAGACACACGTGAAATCCCAGCCAATGACAGAAAGGGAAGAGACATGACAGAAACATAAACAAAACACACATGTTCAGATGTCACTACTGTCAACAATGGAAAAGCAGGTGCTCGTGCATTCGCACTTATAGCACGCTGCTTCAAGGGGAAATCATGACAGAACCCCCGAAAGGCACTCCTCCCGGAGTGCCATGAGTCATCCCATTTCATTGGCGGCCCCGGCACCCTGGGCTGAATATCCCAAGCAGAGCCAGGAAACCACACGGTGTTCTTGGCGGCGCAGGGAAGCGGAGCGACGTCCCTGGCTGAACAGGGAGGCAGAGTAATGACCACAGCCGGGCAGACAGGCTGAGCGACGTCCTCGGCGGAGCATGAAAGCGGAGCGACGTCCTCGGTGGAGCAAGGAAGCGGAGCGACGTCCCTGGCTGAACAGAGAGGCAGAGTAACGACCACAGCCGGGCAGACAGGCTGAGCGACGTCCTCGGCGGAGCATGAAAGCGGAGCGACGTCCTCGGCGGAGCAGGACGGCGGAGCGACGTCCTCGGCGGAGCAAGGAAGCAGGGCGACGTCCTCGGCAGAGCATGAAAGCGGAGCGACGTCCCCGGCTGAACAGGTAGGCAGAGCGACGACCACAGCCGAGCAGGCAGGCTGAGTGAAGTCCTCGGCGGAGCATGACAGTGGAGCGATGACCACAGCCGGGCTGGCAGGCTGAGCGAAGTCCTCGGCGGAGCATGAAAGCAGAGCGACGACCACAGCCGGGCAGACAGGCTGAGCGAAGTCCTCGGCGGAGCATGAAAGCGGAGCGACGACCACAGCCGGGCAGACAGGCTGAGCGAAGTCCTCGGCGGAGCATGAAAGCGGAGCGACGACCACAGCCGGGCAGGCAGGCTGAGCAACGACCACAGCCAGGTAGACAGGCTGGGCGAAGTCCTTGGCGCACCACGAAGGCAGAGCGACGACCACAGCAGGGCAGGCGGGCTGAGCGAAGTCCTCGGCGGAGCATGAAGGCAGAGCGACGTCCTCGGGGGAGCAGGAAAGCAGAGCGACGTCCTCGGCTGAACAGGGAAACAGAGCGCTGTACTCAGCAGAGCAGGGAAGCAGGGCGACGTCCCCGGCTGAACTGGAGGGCAGAGCGAAGTCCTCGGCTGAGCAGGAAGGCAGAGCAACGTCCTCAGAGGAGCCTGCAAGCTGAACTTGGCTGGTCATGGCAGAAGACTGGGATGTGAGCAGAGCTTGGTTGTCCGTGTCAACAGACACTTGGTTGTGCATGTCAGCAGACATGGACGTGAGCAGAGCTTGGTTGTCTGTGTCAGCAGACTCGGGCGTGAGCGGAACCTGGCTGTGCGTGTCAGCAGACTCGGGCGTGAGCGGAACCTGGCTGTGCGTGTCAGCAGATTCGGGCGTGAGCGGAACTTGGCTGTGCGTGTCAGCAGACTCGGGCGTGAGCGGAACTTGGCTGTGTGTGTCAGCAGACTCGGGCGTGAGCAGAACTTGGCTGTGCGTGTCAGCAGACTCAGGCTTTGGCAGAACTTGGGCGACCGGGTCGGTAGACTTGGGCGTGGACTGAACCTGGGCGACCGGGGCGGTAGACTTGGGCGTGGACTGAACTTGGACGACCGGGTCGGTAGACTTGGGCGTGGGCTGAACTTGGGCGACCGGGTCGGTAGACTTGGGCGTGGGCTGAACTTGGGCGACCGGGTCGGTAGACTCGGGCTTGAGCAGAACGTGGTTGGCCGTGTCGTTAGACTTGGGTGTGAGCAGAACGTGGTCGGCCATGTCAGTAGACTTGGGCGTGAGCAGAACTTGGTTATTAAGCTTAGATATTAGCAGAACTTGGTCAACTGGTTCAGCAGGCTTGGATGTGACATCAGGAACTTGAGACCTGACTTGGACTGCAGTGACTGGAGACTTGACTTGGACCTCAGGGACTTGAGACTTGACTTGGATTTCAGAGACTGGAGATTGGACTTGGATTTCAGAGACTGGACTTGGACTTCAGAGACTGGAGACTGGACTTGGACATCAGGGTTGAGCTCTGGTGCTGGAGCCTCGCTGTTGACCTCTAGCTGGAGCTCGGCGGGTGAGACCTCCTCGTGGGTCTCAGGTTCGAGCTCTGAGGTCGCCAGGTTCACCTCCGGCTGGGGCTCAGGTGCTGGGACCTCCGATGGGCGCTCCAAGGTCACCCTGTTGACCCCGGGCTGGATCTCTGCATGGGCTCTCCGGTGGAGTTTCTTATGCTCCCGCCAGCTGCTCTTGAAGCATTCCTGAGAGCAGTAGAATGCTTCCTGGAGACCCAGTTTTTTGCAGGTAGGGCATTGTAGCTTGGTCTCCCACCTGCAGCCCTCAGACATGCATGTCGGTGCCACCTCCTCCACGTTGGCTGGAACCTGAAGCGGATCGGTGGAGGCTGACCTGTCAATCCCCTCATAATAGAGGTTAAAGGGCAGGTCAGGCTGGGGCTGTCCATTGACTCTCCACCCCAGTAAATCCAGACCATGAAGCTGCCCTGCAAATTGAGTGACATCCTGGAGGGCAGAGGACCCAGCGCTCACCAGCTGCTCCGCCCAGTCACGGGCCGGACCGCGAAACCTGGACACCAAGAACCCGATCCACTGTCTCTTAGTAGGCTTGGGATACACCAGGCTGCAGAAATATTCCTGGCAGCTGAAGAATAACTCCAGCGGGTAGCTCCCCAATCCTGCTGTCTCTAGCGGCAGTTCAACGGCATACCGCTGAGGGAACTGCACAGACAAGAAATGCGGCCAGTAATCCGAACGTTTCCCGATACGGTATTGTCCTGCTACTCCCATTGTAGCGTGATGTCTCCCCTGTTCTCCTGCTGCATCCATGTTAAGGCGGAAGATTCTGTCACATATCGTGACGGAGCGGAGATAGGACGGATGCAAGTGCAGTATGAACAGTTGTTTATTTTAAGGCATGACAGAAACATAAACAAAACACACGTGTTCACATGTCACTACTGTCACCAATGGAAAAGCAGGTGCTCGCGCATTCGCGCTTATAGCACGCTGCTTCAAGGGGAAATCATGACAGTCATTGGTAAATTTTAGCCCCAAAATGAATCTGAAATGAGGAGAAAAAAAAGCCAAAGAGTTTAATGTAAACAGCTGTTTTTAAACGAAAATAAATAAATAAAATGAACACAGCGTACACGAACCCCATGCTCAAATCAGCACCTTTTTCTGGCCAGTGCGGCCTCACCGCCCACAGTCTGCTAAACCTTCCCATGATTCATTGCTTTGTTTTATGATATGCCGCATCGAAGGCAGATATGAGCCAACAGTCTGTAAGGATGAACAGCAGTCCTGGCAAAGAGGATTTTCCTCATTATGACTTGCTTGTAAATGCTGGATATGACATTTGCATTTGTCTGTAATTAGTTCTGGGTATCTGTTCCAGATCTCCTCTCTCTGCTGCTCCATTCTGCCCTGCGTTTACGTTTATTTAGAGCATCTGGCTGCTCTCCATTGTGCCATTGTCTTACAAAATGCACGGTTTGACGGCGTGATTGTGATTTTCAATGTATTTTGTTATGGCTTTTCTGAGAGCAAGTAATTTTTTAGGAGTCATTTTATGCACTTCGTCCGCAAGGTTGGGAGGGTTACTTTGAAAATGTATTCCATTACAGTTACAAATTACTAAATAAAAAACGTCATCAGTAATGTAATCCAAGTATCACAATGTGAAAGTAATCTGATCATTTTTGGATTACTTCAAGGCCACATATGTAAATAAAGTCAAGAGTAAAGCAATATAATCTAAAATACTTTTATTTAGACCTTATTTTAAGCTTAAAACATGTTCAATGTTTGGATTTGTTTTAATAAAATAAACAATTAAATAAATAAAAGATCATGGTCCCTGATGCGGGTAACATTACATCACAAAAGTTAGGGTGAACATATACTGTTTTTTTTTCTGTTTTTTATTGGGGGGGGGGGGGGGTGTCTTAATAGCATTCAGAACAGTGTTACTATGAATGCAGACTTTAATACACAGAAGAAGACACACAATTAACATCACACACACACACACACACACACATATATATATATATATATATATATATATATATATATATATATATATATATATATATATAAATAAAATCGGTTTCATTCTGAACACGTTTGACATTTTTTTTACATTCTTTTGAATGTTCATGGATTAATATAAAATTTCAGATGCCTCGAGTGTACCTTCTGCCTTCATTGACACATTTGAATGACCGTGTAATATGAAGCAATGTGATAACATGAAATTAAAAATGACCTTATATGGCCATGGGCATTGTTTCAACTCAGGACAGCTTCATTTGCTGCTATTGTCAAGCAACTGTTTGATGCCGTACACAACAGCGCTTCACCTTCGCGCGTTCGCTGAGAGTAAGCTAATGGTTGAGAGGCAGGAATAGATAGTCAACATATGCAATATTCTGATAGTTGTGACCAGCTACAGATGGGAGAGAAATGAAAGAAAAAAATTATGCCTGCATTATACTGATGCATATTTATTTTGCTTGCATGGTTTGGCGCCACTCATCACCTTGATGAAGAGTCTAGAGATCGACCAATATTGATGTTTTTATTACCGATACCGATTATTTGCATGTTTATGTGCCCGATAACCGATATGCAGAACCAATATTTATTTGTTGTTTTACTTCTGTTTTTGAGACAATGATAACACCACTGAACTGCACCAATCACTTTATTTATAACGATTTTGTCAATTTCACTTAATCCTGGCATACAAAACAATATTTATACACCAATAAATAGAGGGGTCTCTTAAATAAAGGCTTTGATGAGGTAAACAGATTACAAGACTCTGTGAGTTCTTAGCGCCAAGTTGCTTAAACTACATATCAAGCATTTATGTAACACAGCTCATTGTGCATTAATGGCTATGTTAAATAAAGTTTATTAATTAATTATAGTTTACCTGTGCACACCGTTGTTGACTCGTCTCCCCTCAGATGCAGTGCTGCAATGGCGGTCCTGCATGCAATTCTCAAAACGCCCACAAGATGGCGTCATTTATCGGTGGATCCGATACTGCAAAACCGATATCCGATTATGGGAAAATGCTTAAATATCGGGGAAAATATCGGGAAAACCGATTATCGGTCGATCTCTTGAAGAGTCACTGCAAATCAATACAGTTCTGCCTGATCACCTTTATCCTATGATGAACCATTTCTATCCTGACAGGAGCGTTGTCTTCCAGGATGAGAGGTCACTGGATAGTTTAATAAGGATGAAATTGATGTAAATCTTATGCAGTGACCTTCACACTCACGAGATCTCAACCCAGTGGAATACCGATGGGAGATTTTGGATCAGTGTGTGAGACAGTGATTGTGATTATGCCTCCAGTACACTTCCAGAGACTTGTAGGATTGATGGCAAGCCTGTTTTGGCAGCATGGGGTGGCGCAGTGACTTACTAACACACTTTATGTAGGTTTTTCCTTTCATTTATCAGCCACCTTTTGCACTTAAAAAGTGATTTCTTTTTTGTATTAAAGTCAAAATGTTTGCTTGATGGCAGTTCGTTTACACTCCACTGCAAAATTATTTATATGAGGGTTAAACCATATACATAGTTTAATACATAGTTGGGCTGCGCAGTGTATTATGCTATATAGTTATTATTTCAAATATTAGCCATTGAGAAGCCGACAGTATCTAAAAGAGTGCTTTATCAAACCATTAGGTGTTTTGTGAGCAATCTGATCAATATCAGAGGTTGCTTTTAGGTTGCTGATGAGTATTCAATAAAATTGGCACACAAATACAGGCATATATTTTTATCTCTCATATAAGCCACGAATTGGGGGTGTGAATGTGTGTGGTTGTGCCCTGCGATGGGTTGGTACCCCGTCCAGGCTGTCCCCCTTAGATAAAGTGTTAGGGATAAGTGGAAGAATTTGATGAGAGATCATTCCATGAAAGTACTGTTGAGCTTTAGTGTATAGGAAGAGCTGTTCATGTTCATGTGAGATGGATAAGGAGAAAGACGAAGGCTTGCGTATGAACAGATCCATCCAGTCTGCTTTTTAAAATCTTTAGAATCTGCTCCAGTGTAATCACGAAGCCTTATTATAGCCTAACTGCCTGTGCCTGTGATACAAGCTTCTGGTTTTATCTATGGCTGCTGCTCACACACACACACACACACACACACACACACACTCACACACACACACACACAATATTTAATATTTATCATCATACGGTGCCATATCTCTCAGTCAGTTTTGCCAGTTTAAATACATCACGTTTCGAAAGGTTGACCTGATTTTAAGAACATAGTGTAAAGGCTGGACATATCCTTTCTTCGAGAACATATATATCATAATCAGAAAGGAAAATGGAAACTTCTGAAATAGCATTTTGTTTGTTTTTAAGCACTGTTTTTTCTTTTCTTTTCTCAAATCACTAATACTGTAAAATCTTGCACTTTTTTGACCATTTTAACACAACCCTGATAATTTTCATATTCATTTCATATACATTTTTTCTTTTGTCTTTTTCATTTTTTCTTAAGGGTGTGTAAACTTCTGAACTGAGCTGTAAAGGACTGCACACCAAAGGTCTATCTGCTTTGCCATAGTAGTGATTTCCAAAACTGCTTAATTGTCTGGAACTGTAGAAAATAGCTGGTGTCTCACCAGTTTTCTCTTTCAGGATTGATTAAAGTCAGCACAGTCTAGGCATGACCATAGAGACCCGCAGTCAGACCTTAGGGACAGTTGGACACGTTGTTATCAACTGTGTGTTAAAAAAAAGAAGAAGAAAAGAAACTGTTTGTTGGGCAGTTCCATTTCATGTTTTCTCCCCCTTGTATATAGAGTATGTAGTATACATATATATTTTTTACCCAGTTTTACCCTACTTTCTCCCTATTTAGTTGCGTACCAATTCCTACCCGCTACCTAGCTGTCCTCATGTTCTGTTCATATCATGTTCACATAACTTGGAAATCATATATACATTTACACACCTTGTCTTCCTGCTCAGCACAAGACGACGTTAGTGTTTCATTTTCAACCCTTTTACCATAGTAAAAAAAAATTGCATATAACCATTTTTCTGTCACACTAACTGACTGTGTGAGCTAGTGTTTGGCAGAACTGAGACCTTTTAGCCAATAAGACACAAGTATTTCCACATATTGTCCTGTAAACCCTGTCTGATTGGTCTCGCCTCCATTCACTGAAGATGCAAAATGACAACACTGCCATCTGCTTTTTTCTTTTACTGACGTTCAGTTACATAGTGGCAAACCGCTCCAAATGGAGAATTATTCTGGTTTAAAGGAAAACTCTGCCCAGGCGAGGTTATGCCCCTGGCTACCAACCACATGCTTCCTATGAGACATGTGAAGCCAGCTGTTGCATCTTTTCGAACTGCTGTTCATGCTGAGTCACAGGGCAGCTGAGCACATGGAGGAAATGGCTGCATATTTGCCCTCTTCCACATACATGAACTCACAGACACCAAAAATTTGCACTGTCACTGTGATTGACAGGGGACACCGCGTATGCTATCCCTCCTATCCAGAGAGGATGGCCAGTTTTGCTTTCTTGGACATCGTTGGAAGTAGAACTCCTGATGTGCCAATATTATCGTTAGTTTTCTGATGAGGGGCTATCATTTATGCTACTTTTGCCATGAAGCTCATAGTGTAGCAGCTAATTTTTGTTTTTTGGAAAGCTTTAACCTGCTCAATGCGCTTTTGCAGAGGTGTGTTTACATTTGTAGGTGACGCACAGATGATCTGAGATCAGCAGCACTGTTTAATGCATTCATTCACAGTAATCTAACATGAGAAGGATATAATTTGAGACACAGAGAAGTGCAGTAAGAGGCCACTTGTTCCAAAAGCTCTATTTAGCCTCAGCAGATAGCCCTCTTTACTGACACTGCAGGTGCTGCCTGACTGGCACCAAACACAACCTGTTGGAGCATGTGTGTGATCACAGAAAGCAGGACTACAAAGCCTTACAGTCTGCTGTGCATGAGTAGAGAAGCAGCTATACCAGCGTTTCGATTTCTGCCCACTGCAGGTGTAGTGCCAAGTGAATCTGATGTCTGATTCAGCAAAAAATGAGTCAGATCTATTCAGTATTGCGCACGCGCCAGTGTCCGGATCACTGGAAGGCTTTGGAGCCCGAAGCAGGCCGTAAGATCAGTAAGAAACTGATCTCGCATGCAGGGCATTTTCTTTTTTTACACACACTCTTGTGGCCTTCAGCCTTTTGATACATTCTGACAGATGCTTATGAGAGAGTGTGCGAGTGAAAGAAAGAGAGAGAGAGGCTGTGTTTTGCAAGTGTTGGTGTTTAGTCAGCATCACAGGTCAGATGAACAGCAAGCAGATGGAGCTCTCTGAGTGGACAGATTTCTCTGCCTTTCGGCCTCATCGACTCTTCTGACATGTGAATCCGAGAAAGCACCTCACTCTCTCTCTCCACATTAGAGATTCATTTAAGGAGAAGAAAACACCTTTAAAGATTTCTGACCGCATACCTTGTTTGTCTGAGTGGCTGTTAAACTGTGGTTATTTCTTTTAATGACTTAATAACATCCGGGAAACAAAACAAGTTTGTATATCATTCAGATGGTGAATAATAAGCTCATTAAAACACTGTGTTACATGAGGATAGGGCTGAGGGATATGTTATCGATAGCACAATTTATTAACATCATAATATACCTTCCTGAGTGTTGTGAGTCATGAGCTGTCGGCGCTTTTATAACTCCATTGTTACTCACTGCAATCAGTCTTAGTTTTGGTCTTTTAATAAAGACGTAGATTATGGGCCATATTCCGTGTTGAGTTAAGCTCAAGCAGTGACAAGTCACTGTACAAGTTAATACAGAATTTATGCACTTCAATATTCAGAACTCAGACATGACTTTGGGTGTCAAACGTTATGTAAGACTTACACACAAGAGGAGGAGTGTGCCTACAACAGAGGCTTGTCACAATTGTAATTTAAAAATGTTAACACTTATAAATGACAAGCATAGCCAGATTCTTCTGATTTTTTTTTAACTATTACTCATAATTGTATATCATTTTGTTTTTGGAAATATCACTCATGTCTAATTAAATGAACTGTGTAGGAATACTATAAGTACAAAAAGTTCTAAACATCGTCCACAATCACCATCCAGTGTTATTTAATGTTGATGAACAAAAAATACAGAAAATATAATTATTTTAATAAAAAATAATTGCCGTGTTCTTTACAGGTACACTATACACAATTTAAAACCGGGAGTTTGCATGTTCTCTCCGTGCCGCGGGGGTTTCCTCCGCGTTCTCCGGTTTCCTCCCCCAGTCCAAAGACGTGCATAGTAGGCTGATCGGCATTTCCAAAGTGTCCGCAGTGTGTGAGTGGGTATGTGAATGTGTATGTGAGTGTGCCCTGTGATGAATTGGCACCACGTCTAGGGTGTACCCCACCTTGTGCCCGATGCTCCCTGGGATAGGCTCCAGGTTTCCCCGTGACCCTGCAGGATAAGCGGTATAGAAAATGGATGGATGGATGGATGGACAGTTGTTTTATGCTAAGCTAAGGTGTTCATACGTGTTTGTTTTTTTTATTTGGGATTTTGTAAAGAAAAGAAAGGCAATCAGTCTATAGAGCAAATAAAATCAGGGTAATGGTTTCTGCTAAACTGTAGAAAGTAATTTGGAGGTGATTTTTCTTATATTTCTCTAAAAACAGCCTTAAATCGATTGTCCAAATGTGTGAACATTTCAGTATGCATGAAAGTGTTAAGCATGTTTTTTCTTGCATGATATCAACTTAAGTGTGTAGCAGTCTTAAGTCCAGCACCACTGTTTGACAGTCTGATATAACCATAATGTGTCACGCTGAAATTTATTTGTATTTATAAAAAAACAAAGACAAACCAACCAAGCAAAAAAACAAATATAGAATGCAATCTGAGGCTAGTATTAAATGCATAAATATGACACAGGTAATAAATTGATTGATTGATTTGATTGATTGATTGATTGATTCAGCTCTTTGATATCTTGAGGGTTGCATTAATAAATATAAATATATTGTACAAATAATGAACAGCAGTTACTTCCAGTGTGGCAGATGAGTGCTTAATGAGTGCAGAAACATGCACATCATCAATGTTGAGCAGCGATGACTTCATGAATTTTTTTCAATAGCAAAATTGAAAATATCACGCAAAAATTTCAGACTATATATTTAAAACCAGACAATTTGATAACTAACCCTGTAGATAATAATATATCATATTATATGATATGTATTTGTACATAATATATATTTCCTCATCAAAATCATCAACTCTTTTGCTATCCCTTACCTACATGTTTCTTCAAACAAATCATTTCAGAAGCAATCGAACCTCTTATAAAAGTAATCAAATCTTTTCAATTAGCAGTTATCAAACACCTGATTATGTAGAATATAAATGCATAAACACCTCTCATTTGTGTTGCAGCTCCTCCAACTTTCACCGACACACCACCGCAATACGTGGAGGCTAAAGAGGGGGGCAGCATCACTCTCAGCTGCACGGCGTTCGGCAACCCCAAACCCACAGTCAGCTGGATTCGGGAGGGTGAGCAGTTACAGGACAGCACCAAGTACAAGGTGGGAACCACTTTCCCTTTTCAGCTGCTAATCTATATGACACAAAATGTGCAGAATTCAATTCTCATTAATAGCCTGTTCTTTGAGCACCCATGTAATTTTCATGCGACTTTAGGTGACGTCGATACGTTTTGATCATGCAAATCTATTGTGAAAGGGACAATCTAATGGGATATGTATGTGACAAGTAATATGCAAACTTTCGTCACCGTTAATCTTTTTAATAGTGCATAACATTGTGCAATGTCTGGGAAGCTGCATTGCAATTATACAAGCTACTCAAGATTTAGCTAAGCTACACTACAATTATCTGCCTACACTACATGGTACTGAGAAAAATTAGCCAAGAAAAATTTTGCACTTTAACCTGGTCAGGATCATGGTGGATCTGGGAACACTGAGTGCAAGGCAGGAATACAGACTGGACTGGACTTTCATCCAGTCCATCACAGGGCATCACACTCAAACATGTAGGGGGGATTTAGAGAAGCAATTCAACCTACTGAGGAGGAAACCGGAGAACCCAGAGGAAACCCACCTAGAACGTTTACACCGATAGTACTGCGATGATTTAGGATAGAACTGTGGACATTGGAGCTACATTACTTGTAGCTAGCTATTCCCCAACACTGAAAACACAAAGGGCTCTACATACAACCCTATGTATTTTACCTTTCTACAATTTTGCTTTAATTTGTTTTGGAGATTAGTGAAGGCACTCAAATGCTGAAGCATGGGCTGTGCTATACTGTCACATTGACTTAACTGAGCTAGGGATGACTGTGTGTGTGGCTTATTGCAAAACCGAGAGTGACAGGAAACACTTTCCTCTCTTGCATGGACACATGGACATGTGATAAGCTCTGCATCCGTCTACTGCTTCATAGCGTCATGCTCTGTGACCCTGTGAGATGGAAAACACCCGTTGAGTGTTTATACTTGACTCAGAGTGAAGAGTGTGTTTTGTGTGTGTGTGTGTGTGTGTGTGTGTGTGTGTGTGTGTGGTGTGTGTAATCCACACACAAGGCCGCATATGCACGTCCTTTGAGCAATTTCTAATCGCTAACACTTTATCTGTATTATTTGCATGTATTTTACTTTTTTTTTTCAGAGAGCGCCGCCATATTGATGTGAAATAAGCTCTTAGACTTGGAGGTGTATCGGCAGAGTCCGTAGTCCTATAGCGGGTGTCTGTATGAACAGTCACTCTGATGTCATCCTTTGATTGTCAGACGTCCCTGTAGAGTCTCAGCTCCACCTGCCACTCTTACAGCCTGTGATAAGTGCTGAAATTGGAAGTGACAGATTTAAAGCAGTTTTCCGCCACTTTCAGTGTCAGCCTCTGCCTTACTCTTATTCTCTTTTTCTGTCTCTCCCTCTCTCTTTCACACTTCCAATCCCTTTCTCTCGTCACCAGTCTTTATGCAGGAGTAGATTTGGGTAGGGAACTTTCAAGATAGCTGAAATGTCCCAACCAAAATTTGGGCCGTGAACATAGTGTAAAACAGATGATAGTTTTGCCTCAGTCCCTTAGGTTTTGTCACATGCTTCAGTTAGTTAGTTACTATTATCTTAGAAGCTGATTTGCTCCACCCCGTCCTGTCATTGGTTTGTTCGACTAATGTGTGCAGCTTTTCTGTGTTTCCTCTATGATTAGTTTGTCTTTATATACCCTGTTGTTTATGAGAAGCCAAACCAGTCAAAAGCTGGTCCAAACTAAGCAACTACCGGCTCGACCCACTGGGTAGCACAGCATGAACCACTAAACAGTGCAGTGAGGACCAATTGATATGGCGCAGGTGTGTCTTAACCACGCTGCATGGACAAGTTTGCACCTCTCAGTGCGAGCCACGAGAAATGCGTGACTCACTTATTTTTTTGCCTTAAACTATCACTGTCACTAATAGTTCAATCATGTTAGTTGCTCATCTGGACCATAAGAATTTTACTTGAATACCGCTGGTCTACAAGATGAAAACGAGATTAGATAATATTGTCCAATTTCGGAATCAGGTTAGAAATCCGTACCTACTCCACTCCTACAACTGGCAGTATATATTCAGTAACTGTGACTGAAGCAGTATTGTGGCACGGCCAGTTTATTTTTGGTCGGCTAAGCCCAGGGTGATGTACAGCACTTTTGTTTTTTTTTTTAGAGAAACTAAATGCAGCTTTGTTTCTGCAGACACGGTAGGAACGGTCGATTGCACGCTAATGTGACCCTAAAAGGAATGCAGTGGTGGCACCAATGGGTTACTAAATGTAAGACATCTGTTTATAGAGATTGTAGACTCAGCAAAGAGAATGTCAGAGTAATGCACGGTTCAGTCACTCTTTTTATATTGTGTTTGATTTGCAGCAGTACATAGATCAATGACATTTCCATACACATAGCTGAATAAAAGCTAGAAAATGGCAGCAACAGGCTTTTGCCTTTAAGACCGAACACTAAACAACCGAAGAAGGATGAGGATTTGATGAGAGGCGTGTTGTTATGCATAGCTTGTTAGTTTGAGTGACAGCAAGCATTTAACTGTTGAGAAAGAAACTCAGATCTTATTAACAGAGAAGCCAGAGAGGCAGAGAGGTTGTTTTTTATTGTTATATTTATATAGCTTATATTATGTGTTCTTTATATTTTCTATTTGTATATATATTTTCTTATTATTTATATATTACATTATAGTTCCTCAGCAGGCTGTAGATAAAAGATGATTACTGGAGTTTAAATTAAAGTGTAATTATCAACTTTGCTTAACAATTTATTCTTGACAATGGTTAAAACCCACATTATCTGAAGGAACAAGTCCAATTGCGACTATAAGCTGGCTTGTGATCATTTGAGTTGCCCTATCTCTACACTAATGAGCATCTGTTAGAGATTTTGGAGAGATTTGCAAAACCCCAACTGAGTGAATATCGAATTTAATGATATGAACTTAAATATATTAAAGGTTTAATTGATCTCATATTGTCAGTATGAGATAAAGCTAATTAACCACAAAGATATTTTTCCTTAATTAAATGTATAACAAGGATCCAAATCACCACGTAATACTGTGATCACACCGGCAGCTATTCTTTTTCACCTTCATCACTCAGGACACTGGACCTTTTGTTCACGAGCTAGCACGATATCCACACAAGCTAGCTATGTATGAAACATATATAAAACCAGTCATGTGATCACAAGCCAGATGTTTTCCCAGTCAAAATACAGTTCCCGAGGGAAAGGCTTGTGTATAAAATGCATCTGTGCAGTGCATTGAGCCTAAAAAAAAAACATTTTGCTCCATGTATTTTACTGCCTTGGTTTACCAAAATAGAACAACAAAGACACTGACACTGTTCTGCACTACAAGCATGTAGGAGCAGAATGAGTATCACTGACTGGCTCAGGAGCTGTGAGTAGGAATAAATACGAGGAAACAAAAAGCATGGGGAAAACAAGAAACATACCAGCAATCTTTATTGGTTGTGCAATATTGTTTTATCTCCCCTCGACTTCATCAGAAATAGCGAAAAGTCAGCATATCAGTCAAACATATAAAGATATGCTCAGGCATCCCTTCTTACAAATAGCCTGAGGTCTTATTGGGTTCATCACATTTTACCTCCTTGCCCATATTGGCATGAGTGAATGTTTTGGCGTCTTTTTAAAAAGATTTCGACTTGCCAGTAGAATTCGTCTGGGTTAGTGGGTCTAATTGGTCCAGATGTTTGTCAGTCTACAGTATACACTGATCAACCATAACATTTGAACATTGATTATTTCATTACAATGGCACCTGTCAAGCGGTCAGATGTACGAGGCAGCAAGTGCCAAATTCTGATGTCTAGATGCCTGGGTCAGAGCATCTCCAAAACAGCATGTCTTCTGAGGTGTTCCCAGTATGTTAGTGGCTAGTACCTAACAAAAGTGGTCCAAGGAAGGACAACTGGTGAACCAGCAACAGGGTCATGGGCGCTCAAGGCTCATTGATGCATGTGGGGAGCGAAGGCTAGCCTTTCTTGTCTGAGGAACATGATAAAGAGTTCGAAGTGTTGACATGGCCTCCAAATTCCCCAGATCTCAATCCGATCGAGCATCTGTAGGATGTGCTGGACGTACAAGTCTGAACCATGGAGTCCCCACCTCTCAAATGATCTGCTACTAACTTCTTGGTGTTCTATAACTTCTCGTCACTTCTTGGCGACACAATATTAGGCAGGTGATTTTAATGTTATGGCTGATTGGTGTGTATGAATAGTACTGTATGAGGTCTTTCATGATCCGCATGAAATCTTGGCCGAAATCAGTAACAGATGGTGTAACACATAGCACGTGTTCTCTATGACAGATTATACAATAATGATCCTCCAAAGAATACTACTAGGTTCTGCTTACATCATCAAAGAGCATGATCTGGCCTTGTGCAAAAAATGGGGTTGCATAAACAGGTATAATGGTAGCAATATTATACTTAGCGAAACCAAATTTTAAAGTTTGGAGCCATTTGTGACAGCGTCAAAGAACTCAATTTACTTAAAGTGAGCTAGAGATGATAAGGATTATTATTGTGTCCATTTTTTTATGTACATGCATGCAGGCATGTAGGCTGGTAACTTTATATGAATAAACATGAGTGTTTTATATTAAAGTCAAAGTTGACTCTTTTCTGTCATCCTGGTGGTGTGTTTTTAGATGAGTGTCATAACAGCAGTCACACTCTGAGATTTCAAACAAAAATTTCTGAAACTGCCAGAACATTTTCATCAGTTGTCTTTGGTCACAATAACACTAAATTGGCTGCCAGTGAGATCAGGGGTAGATTTAGTGATTTGGGGGGCCTTAGGCAAAATACAGTGCATCCGGAAAGTATTCACAGCGTTTCACTTTTTCCACATTTTGTTATGTTACAGCCTTATTCCAAAATGCATTAAATTCATTATTTTCCTCAAAATTCTACAAACAGTACCCCATAATGACAACGTAAAAGAAGTTTGTTTGAAATCTTTGCAAATTTATTAAAAATAAAAACAAAAAAAGCACATGTACATAAGTATTCACCGCCTTTGCTCAATACTTTGTTGAAACACCCTTGGCACCAATTACAGCCTCAAGTCTTTTTGAGTATGATGCTACAAGCTTGGCACACCTATTTTTGGGCAGTTTCTCCCATTCTTCTTTGCAGGACCTCTCAAGCTCCATCAGGTTGGATGGGGAGCATCGGTGCACAGCCATTTTCAGATCTCTCCAGAGATGTTCAATCGGGTTCAAGTCTGGGCTCTGGCTGGGCCACTCAAGGACATTCAGAGAGTTGTCCTGTAGCCACTCCTTTGTTATCTTGGCTGTGTGCTTAGGGTCATTGTCCTGTTGGAAGATGAACCTTCGCCCCAGTCTGAGGTCCAGAGCGCTCTGGAGCAGGTTTTCATCAAGGATGTCTCTGTACGTTGCTGCATTCATCTTTCCCTTGTGCCTGACTAGTCTCCCACTTCCTGCCGCTGATAAACATCCTCACAGCATGATGCTGCCACCACCATGCTTCACTGTAGGGATGGTATTGGCCACATGATGACTGGTGCCTGGTTTCCTCCAGACATGACACTTGCCATTCAGGCCAAAGTGTTCAATCTTTGTTTCATCATGGTCTGAGAATCCTTCAAGTGCCTTTTGGCAAACTCCAGGGGGGCTGTCATGTGCCTTTTACTGAGGAGTGGCTTCCATCTGGCCACTCTGCCATTCAGGCCTGATTAGTGGAGTGCTGCAGAGATGGTTGTTCTTCTGGAAGGTTCTCCTCTCTCCACAGAGACACGCTGGAGCTCTGTCAGAGTGACCATTGGGATTTTGGTCACCTTCCTGACTAAGGCACTTCTCCCTGATTGCTCAGTTTGGCCGGGTGGCCAGCTCTAGGAAGAGTCCTTCTGGCTCTAAACTTCTTCCATTTACGGATGATGGAGTCCACTGTGCTCACTGGGACCTTCAATGCTGCAGAAATGTTTCTGTACCCTTCCCCAGATCTGTGCCTTGATACAATCCTGTCTCGGAGGTCTAAAGACAATTCCTTGGACTTCGTGGCTTGGTTTGTGCTCTGACATGCATTGTTAACTGTGGGACCTTATATAGACAGGTGTGTGCCTTTCCAAATCATGTCCAATCAATTGAATTTACCACAGGTGGACTCCAATCAAGTTGTAGAAACATCTCAAGAATGAAACAGGATGCACCTAAGCTCAATTTTGAGTGTCATGGCAAAGGCTGTGAATACTTAGGTACATGTGCTTTTTTTTTTTTTAATAAATATGCAAAGATTTCAAACAAACTGGTTTCATGTTGTTATTATGGGATTTTGTTCGTAGAATTTTGAGGAAAATAATGAATTTAATCCATTTTGGAATAAGGCTATAACATAACAAAATGTGGAAAAAGGAATGGCGCCCTATTCAGTGTTTTAACATCAATGTTTAAATGTTCAGCATACATTATTTAGCATTAATAATTATATATATATGATTTGCATTTTTAGGGAGCCCTTGGATTCTGGGGGCCCAATGTGCTTGCCTTTCTTTGCATAGTGCTAAGTCCACCCCTGCCACCTATCTTATCTCATGTCCAAAGAATTGATTTATGATGTTTGTCTGGGACAGCGCAGTCGGGTGCTCATGTCATGTTTAAGCTTCTGTGTGTGTGATTTTGCCTGTATGTGTGTGTGTGTGTGTGTGTGTGTAGTTGTGTGTTGTTGGGTCTGCTGTAGTCTAGCCACATGTCTCCATCTGGTTAATTAGAGTAATTACTGTGTCGCAGATTGCTGCTGTTTTGAATAAATGGGCTGCACTTATCTGTGTTCTTGCCATTCTGTGTGGGTGTGTGTGTGTGTGTGTGGGTGTGTGTGTGTGTGCGTGCGCGCGCGTACATCCATGTGCGTGCTGTCGTACATACATACATTATTCAAAAACAAAAAAAAATGGATTACAATTAATTTTTAATTTAGGTACATCATGTCAAAGTGTTCTAAATAAGGTATTTATGATAAATGTTACGGCCCAGTCTAGGTTAAGCCACACAGAGTAACCAGCTTGGGATTCAATTGGATTGACCTTTAAAAATGAGGGAGCCAGGAATAACAACACAAACAGGGTTGTTCAAAGAAGTAGTGGTATATTGTAACACAAAAAAATATATACATATAGTTGAACAAGGAACCAAACCAGGCATAACTTCAGGGTGGGCCTAGGCCAAAATAATAGACAAAAGAATTCTATTATTAGGTAGCTAGCTTACCTAAAAGGAAAAGAAAGAAAATACAAGGATACTTCCCTAACTACCTAAGTAAAAAAAAAAACATACAAAAGGACCCTCTCCCAAAAGAAATGGCAGCCACACCCCTACTGCCACTGAACCAAGAATCATATATACAATGGTGGATAGAATGCACAAAAACAGGTACAGGGACAACCAAACTCAAAGTCAAAAACCAGAACAGCAGTCAGACTATAGCATAAAGTAGCACAACCAAACACACGCTCCAAACCACCAACACACACATAACCACCTCCAACATCCCACCCCATTCTCACACCTCTTCCTCTTTAAATGTGGTTGCCATTTAGTGATGTCATCCTGGGAGGCGGGAACAGGGCAGGCTAGGGAAGGCTGGAAACTTTGGGAGGGAGTTCGGACCTGCACACAAAATATGGCACAGCACACCAATAAAAACTTCCCATCCCAAAGATAGCGGGTTGTAACATAAAGCACAATAATGCATTTATTCGTTGGCTATAAATCTATATATATATATATATATATATATATATATATATATATATATATATATATAAAGTCTACACATGATTAAAAAAACAGTAATAACATAAAAGTCCCTAACTATGAATTAACCAGCTTAATTGGACCAATTATGGTTTTAATCTGGATTTTAAAAGAATTAAAGAGCTTTTGTTCCAAATATGCTCTTAAAAGCTATTTCACTGGATACCAGTTGGTAATCCAATCTTCATCAGCATTGATTCTGCATGGATTACCAGAAGGTAAATGTTGTCACAGTTCCGGATTTCCAGTAATGGAGGACTGTATTGACAACTTGGGTACTGCTAATTACGTTACCAAGCTTGATTTCCTGAAGGGGTATTGGCAGGTCACACTAACTGCCAGAGCATCATAAATGTCACTGTTTGTAACCCCTGTGCATTTCCTACAATATCCTGTAGTGGTGTTTGACTTGGGGAATGCTCCTGTGATGTTTCAGCAGTTAGTTGATACACTATGGTTATTGATTAAATAGATTAAACCAGAAGTTCCCAAACTTTTCCAGGGCAAGGCCCCCCAAATGGCATTAACATTTGACTGAGGCCCCCCTTTTGCAAGATGTCTTTAAAACACATTAAAAATACAGACTTCTGAATATATCCCCCCTTTTTTATATTAATAATTACATCTTACATCTTTACATTTCATTAGGAATTGATTGTGTGTGTGTGTGTGTGTGTGTGTGTGTGTTGTTGTCTGAGAGTGAGAATTTATTTTTCACACCAAATTGTTGAGGCCCCCCGGGCGCCCCCTGGCAGCCCCCACTTGAAAATCACTGGATTAAACCATCTATTCTTTTGCATGCTCTGATCATTTAGACACACTAAGGTGCAAAGTTTCTAGAGAAAAAGGCATTGAAACCAGCTGATCTTAGTTCGATGAAAATCACTACAAATCATAAGAAATAACACAAAATCTATTATATATTATGGAATTTATAGAGTAGGGGCGTGGTGGCTTTGTGGTTAACATGTTTGCATGTTCTCCCCGTGCTTCGGTGGTTTCCTCAGGGTACTCCGGTTTCCTCCCCCAGTCCAAAGACATGCTTTGTAGGCTGATTGCTATCTTTAAATTGTCTGTAGTGTGTGAATGGGTATGTGAGTGTGTGTGTAATTGTGCCCTTTGATGGACTGGCAATCCATCCGGTTGTCCCCCCTGCCTTGTGCCCCATGTTCCCAGGAATAGGCTCCAGGTTCACCCATGACCCTGTGTACTGTAGGATAAGCGGTATAGAAAATGGATGGTTTCATTCCAAATGTGATGCAGGAGCATCATGGACATTTTTACAGTTGGCAGCTAGTTTATAAACTGCATTGATGTCCATTTCTCAGTCCCATAGCTACTTGATCAAAGCATGACATTCACTCTGAGGAAACCACACTTATGCTAGCAAGGTCTTAGACATCTTTATGCAGACTGACTGTTTCACCACAGCATTTGTTAAACTGACTTCTTACCCACATGAACATGAAATTTGCAGGAAGATACTGTAGCCAAGGCAAGATCACAATGTAAATACAAACAAAAATTCAGATACTTTGGTGAAATATTTTAAGGGTTTTGGTATATTTGATTCTTTTTTGGCTTCTTGGTTTCAGGTTTTTCTTTTTGGCTGTTTGACAGAATTCAGCCACAGCAACATTCTACAGGTTTTCCCAGGCTGCCAGGGTTTCACATATCTCGAGCAGGGACTTCAGAGTGACCCTCAGGGTCTTTTTAACCCTGTGTTAGACAGTCGTCTGGTAAAACGGAGTAAAACCCCAATGAGTCCTAAGAGAGAGGCTCCGTGTTAGTAAAATGCTGTACTTTTATGCTGATATGAGACCAGTTTAGCTGTTTTTGCAGGTTGTGCTTGAGAATTGAAATCAGAAAAAAAACAGATCCTACATAAACTGAATACCTTGAATGCTGAGAAATAAGAGAGACTGGTGTTGGTATCAGCATCACTTTCTTTACCTGCATCACAAGATGACATGTGCACATGTCAAAACAATTATTCACATATATGTATGGTAACTTTTTACAGGTGCAAAGCACCTCATGGACCTGACCTGTAAATGTTTCTCAAGAAATGTCATTGTTGAAAGTGAGGCATGAACCTTTGCTATGAATTGTGTGTGTGTGTTTGCACTGAAAAATCTTTATTTGTTTACGGCACCAAATGTCCGTATCTGTATTTGGATTTAAACCTGAAATGGACATGGCCCATTAAAGCAGCGGTTTTGGTTTAATTAAATATGGACCTCACCACTCTGCCCCAGAAACATTGGGAAACATTGAGGGGAAATCTCTGAGGTAGAAATGCCCGTGTTGTCAGCATGGTCTGTGAATTCTGGCTCTGACAGTTCCTCAACTTTCCCCTTTCTCAAGAGATGTGTGCAGGACTGCGTTTAATCTAGCTTGACATCTATTATCTTTGTACCTGTTCTTGTTTTTATCAAATAAATCTGGTTGGTTCTATTTCACAAAATGAAAATATATATATATGTATATGTGTATATATATATGTATATATATATATATATATATATATATATATATATATATATATATATATATATATATATATATAGTATTAGCGACCCTAACCAGGCAGTTACTAAGGATGAATGAGTGCTAAATGCATCACACAACTACTCATGTTTTAAAAATCAGTAGTATTTGATTTATATTTGTATCTGTTCACATTATCTGTTCATCCCGGATAATGTATTTGTATCCGGTTTCATCCCTAGTGTATAAGAAGTAAAAGGGCCAAAACACACCTTATACTAATGCAGCTTTCATGCTGCCAACAATGACTGGATTTTACTCATCTCTGCAGTGTTCACATGGTTGCCAAGCAATAAAAGCATTTGTTGATTTGTTGAGCTACATGCATTTTATATGTCAGGCTTTTTAAATATAATACTCGTGTTTTTTTAATGCTTTGCTAAAGTTATTAAACAAAACACCTGCTGTATCACATTACAGATTCAGAGCTATCAGTCATCTATAAACAGAAACATTTAAACCTTTCTGTATTTGAATTGTTTCACTTTCTTTACCACATTGCTGTTAAATGCAAGCAGTGTCTAGAATAAAACAGTGACCTGTTTTATTCTTCATTCTCTATTATTGGGGCTGCTGTGGCTCAGGTGGTAGAGCGGGTTGTCCACTAATCATAGGGTTGGCGGTTTGATTCCCGGCCCACATGACTCCACATGCCGAAGTGTCCTTGGACAAGACACCGAACCCCAAGTTGCTCCCGATGGCAAGCTAGTGCCTTGCATGGCAGCTCTGCTACCATTGGTGTGTGAGTGAATGGGTGAATGAGAAGCAGTGTAAAGCGCTTTGTAGAACTGCTACGGTTAAAAAAAGCACTATATAAGTGCAGACCATTTACCATTTATTCTGGTCAGAGTTTCCATTGATTTAGAGGGTTGCCATTGGTCTCAGGAACACTAGCCAGGAGTAGCAGGAATAGACCCTGGACTGGATGCCAGTTCATCGCAAGCAACCGCAAACACATATGCACCCTCATCCCTCATTCTCACATAGAGGCAATTTAGACTGGCCTATCTATCTACTGGCACAAGAACCTGGAGGACACCCATAAAGTCACAGGGAGAGCATGCAAAACTGAGCTTAGGAGGTGAGGTTAGAAAACAATTCAGTCTTCTGTCAATTTTTAACTCAAAACGCTTTATCCATCCATCCATTTTCTGTACAGCTTATCCTATACAGGGTCACAGGGGAGCCTGGAGCCTGTCCCAGGGAACTTAGGGCACAAGGCATCACAGCCCATCACAGGGCACAATCACACACACACATTCACACACTATGGACTGTTTGGAAACACCAAGGGTGGGACATGCAAACTCCACGCACAAAGGGCGGAGGCAGGATTTGAAACCCCAAATCCGGAGGGGCAAAGCAAACATGCTAACCAAAAGGAAAGGTGAACACTTTCCTTTTATTGACTCACTGTCACAACACATCCTAAATTAGGATCAGACAGACACATTCATGTATCATTCCATATAATCAAATCTTATCTGTGTTATATTATATGTGTAGAGCCATTGTGTGTCATTGTTTAATTCGTACTGTATTCCTTATAACTGAAAAATGAAGGCTTTAGACCTAAACTAGACTAAACTAAAAGTTTCAGAGAATTTCCTTCTGCTTTCGGGGGGGCATAAGAAGCAACTGGGTTATCAAGAATCTACAATAGTATAATGTCATTATTTAAATTTGATTTCCAACAAGGACACACAATAGAAACCTTAATTATTGACTAATGATGGTGGAATTTGCCTGATCTGTTAGATCTGTTTATGAGAATCTCAAAAGACATGCTTTATTAATTCTCCTGTAAACTTAATTGTTATAGGACTAATGTCATTCCAGAGAGGTAAGGTCATGGTAATAAGCATTCCTTTTTATTACTGGATATTAGGAGAAGTGCAGGCGTCCTTCAGGGATCACTACTGGGACCAATTCAGCTGCTACAGTGGAAAACAGTGAAGAATGTTTGATAGTCATAAAGCTATTATTAGAATGGCAATGGTGTATCTGTGGGTGTAAGAGAGAGAACAGGAGCACATTGATCTTTAAGTCCCTGGTGGAGTGGCCTGGTTTATTTGATCTCTCCTACGTTTGCTCTCTTTTTGAGTCATGATGTAATAACAATACTTGATGTTTTTGGTTAATGCCCTTTGCTAAATATTTTGTTGACATGTAGAATTGTGTTTACTGTCTCTTTATTGTATCATCTTCAGCTTTCACCTTTTCTCATGATACCATTTTCTTTTCTTTTTTTCTTTTTTTTTTCAGACCAAGTATGAGTACATGTTTCTTGGTACTCATTGATACTGATTCTTATACTAATACTGAAATGAGTAACTTGTTGCTTGTTTATATCGGTTGCTATTAAGTATGAGCAAGTGTGGTGATTAAAAATGAGCACAAAGTACCGTGAATTGCACTTGTGAGCAATTTGTAGACCCTGGTATAAGGAACCTCATGTGTCTCAGTGCTCGCAGAACTGAAGTGCTCTAACATGCAAGCTTGCATCACTGTTCCATGCTTTGCAACTACCTTTGTGTGTGCACACTCTCTATTAAAGATACAGTTTAAATGCCTTAAAATCACATTACTTGTATTGTAGGAAGGTGATTTAGTAGCTTTTTTTCTCCTCATTTCTTCCATGCCGGTGTCCACCAACTAACTACCCCTCCCTATCAAACGACCACCAACCAGACAGGGTGAAGGCATCCAGATCCATAAACATCCAGAGTGCTGTTGACCCTCTTCCACATACATGATTGGATAGTGTCACTGTGATCAACAGGAGAGGGCAATTTGCTTTGCTTTGATTACCATAATTAATTGTGAAATATGTCCAGATCACTGTCATTTGTTTCTTCTGTTCATTACCACTGCAATGTACCCTAGGCTAATGACATATATTATCACATGGTATTGAATGTTGATAACAGAGCATTGATATTGGAGCACATTATCAGACCAATACCTAATACCAGTATCGGTATTAATGCATTCCTACTCATAGCCTTGACTGATAATTGTGTATTGCATCAGAGGCTTTAGTACATGCTAAGATTATGGTGTAATTGTAATTGCAATCCTGAAGAAGGAATTCTCAAGGCAACCATTTATATGGCCATTTCAAGTTATAGTGTCGAATGTTTACATTTACATTTATTCATTTATCAGACGCTTTTATCCAAAGCAACTTACAAAAGAGAAAATACAAGTAAAGCAATATATCAAGCGGAGAACAATACAAGTAGTGCTCCCATACAAGATTTATAATTGGGTTGTAGAGAAGCAAAGTGCACAGAGTAGAGGCGTAAGAGCCAGAGTACGTTTTTGTTTTTTTTGTTTTTTTTAAATAATGTGGGGGTTGGCATTTTAGGGGTTAGTTAGGTGTTCACGGAAGTGGTGGGTTTTTAGCTGTTTTTTGAAGATAGTGACAGATTCCGCTGTCCGGATTGAGGTTGGAAGTTCATTCCACCACTGAGGGACAGTTAGTTTGAAGGTTCTGGAAAGGGACCTTGAGCCACGCTGAGAAGGCGTGAGGGATCGTAAGCCTCAAGGAGAGTGTTGAGGTAGGGGGTGCTGTTCCAGACAAGGTCTTGTACGTGAGCATCAAGGCCTTGAATTTGATACGGGCAGCTACAGAAAGCCAGTGGTGGGAGATGAAGAGGGGTGTGACATGGGTTCTTTTGGGATGTTGGAATGTTGAAAGTCTTTGCAGAATTATTAGACCCTTATAATTAAGGTTGGCATTAACCAACAAGTTTACATAGAAGTATGGTTGTAGCAATCACAAGTGGTAAGATATATTCAGAGTGTGTTGATTGAAGTTTATACACTAACAAGTTTGCATGTCCATCCTGATGATGTGTGCTCTGTTTCAACAGGTGAGCGATGGCAGTCTGAAGGTGTTGTCCATCAGCCGGCAGGACAGAGGAGCATACACGTGCAGGGCCTACAGCGTGCAGGGAGAGGCCATCCACACCACACGCCTACTCGTCCAAGGTAGCGACCTCAGATTGACCTCAGATTGTTGTCTAAGCACGTGGGTGTGTAGGAGCTTGACTGAATATCTAAATACCATCTGTCAGTAAAAATGCCACAGCCATAGCCATCAAGAAAGAAATCTCTTAGTGCAGTGGTTCTCAAACTGGGGGCCGTCAGATGGCACCGGGGGGCCACATAGAAATTCTAGAACATTTTTGTAAAAAAATTATTTTACCTGTATGTCGGTAAGACGGGCTTGTCAACCTTTGAACTATGATGTACATAAAAATGAGAAATATTAATAAATTAATACACAGCATACTAAGACACACACCAAACAGAGACATCCACTGATATACTAGTGTACTATTAGCGACACGCTGATCAAACCTAAGACTATTTTAAATGGATACGTTTTTAGATAGAGGATGTAGTCTCTTTGCTGAGAAAGTTAATACAGGAGAGCCTAGTATGAAAAAAAATCTACTTGCAAAAATTTGACAACTCTAGGGGGCCACAAATGGATGCACCCTACACAAGGGTGGCCTCACGCGGAAAAGTTTGAGAACCACTGTCTTAGTGAGTACCTACAAGGGGTGTCTATGGTAGGTATACCAGTAAATGGCAAGGATTCAGGGTAAATATGTGCAGAGAATATTGAATTGTTAGTCATGAGTAGTATCTGCTACATCTTTATCTTGAATGAATTTATGTACATTTTAATTTAGTATAAGCTTTTTATCCAGAGAGTGTTACAATCAAGGCATGATGCAGTTCAAGCTCAAGAAAACAAAAAAAGCTTTTTTGCTTTTTAGTCCTGTTATCTGAACCTACATTCGTCTGATCACTTGCTCGGATTCTTAACCACTGAGTCAGCACAGCCTGGAGAATACGCTGTAAAGTTTAGAGGATGTCCCCTGAAGCTCAGTGTGGGGAATTAGCAGTGGTGTATGTGTCTCTGCCCACATGATTTCCACACACATTGATCTGCTCCACTCAAAAAAGTGGTATGATTTAGATTTAGCCCTAGAGATATGAATATTAGATATAGATTATTTTAAACTTCTTTATTAAGACTGCAAGTACTCCCCTACAAAGAACTACATAGAAATACTCTATAGTAGTGTTTGGCCAATCAATTCTGATTTAATAATGCTAACAATGTTAATGAACCTCTGGATTTTTAATGTTACTGCAGTGACAAGCTAATAGTAGTGTACCTTCCAAAAATCTTTCTGGAACTGCTGATGTTGAAACTCCAGTGGAAGAGCCACATGCTGGGGGCTTCCTCTCTGGAGTCTCACACTTCACACTCAGTAACTGCTACAGATGATCAATGGCAAAATCTTTTTGCCCTGTGAAGCCATTGGTTCCATATTGATTTGATGCCCTGGCGCTGTCCTCAAAGTTCACTCATATTTAACTTTGAAGCAGTTAATGCTGCCTTTTTCAAACAGCAACCAATAAGATGAGCCATCATACAGTACGTGATGACCAAAGAAGCCGCTCTCTGTGTGTTTTCACCGATTTTCGCCAAAGGATGACCATAGGGAGAACCTTTTTATTTTGTTAGAGATTTAGACATGCTGGATTTAGCTCTATGAACGTTTTCTAACACGTCTTGATGAAGTAGCACGTGGCTTAGTGGTCAGCACGTTTGCCTCGCACGTTACGGGTTCGAATCCCGCCTCCGTCCTGTATGCATGGAGTATGCATGTTCTCCCCGTGCTTCGGGGGTTTCCTCCGGGTACTCTGTTTTCCTCCCCTAGTCCAAAGACATGTGCTGTAGGCAGATTGGTATTTCCAAATTTTCCATAGTGCATGAATGGGTATATGAATGTGTGTGTGCAATTTTAACCTGCAATGGCTTGGTCCCCTGCTTTGTGCCCCAAGTTCCCTGGGATAGGCTCCAGGCTCCCCCGTAACCCTTTGTACTGTTGAATAAACGATATGGAAAACGGATGGACTACCTTCACAGTGAGCGAACTGCAAAATAGTAGTCTTCTGTGACTTCTGCTATGCTCTTCTGTAAGTGCATAAACCCAGCATGTTCTTCATTATGGGCTATATAAGAATTATAGCCGGAGATCGAAATGGGGCTCAGAGCCCATGCAGACAAGGTAATCAGAGGCATATCTATCTTAATAGGTCAAACACACTGATAAGGGTCAAAAGGGAATGAAAATGAGAACATGGAAATCACGGCTCAGAAAAACCTAACTGGCAAGACTTCATGAAGATCAGCGGAAATAAGAATCAAACATAAAACAGGCGAAAACAATCAGTAACAGACTACTAACTGGATACTGGAAATAAACAAAAGGCACATGACAAATTATATTCAAGAACTAAGCAAATGCAGGTATGCTTAATAATAAAAACTCAGTGGTAATCTATAGAAAGGACCACCGAGGAAGTTGGCAATGAGGTGCAGTAATTAGCCAGCCATTTTCGTGTAGGATTCCAGCGCACACACAGAGCAGACGAGATAGACATAGCTAAGCACATTACGCACATTAAGCCGAGAAAGAGTTCAACTGGAGAGATGTCTGAGAGCGGAGACTCCTTCACTCTCTGGCTTACATAACCAATTCAGTGTTTACATAAGGGTGAATGAAAAGAAAGATGCACACAGCGGGTGCTAGATCGAACTGGAGGTGACTGTAATGCTTTTGAAGTGAAAGGGGTTGCTTGGGTTACCATTATTATATTATATTGTGTTGGTTTAATGCACTGTGTGCGTATGTGTGTGTGGCATGAGTTCATATGTTTGTGTTTGTGCAAGCAGGCGTGGGCAGTTGAAGACTTTTTGGATGGAGTTTCTGCTTGTTTGCATACCCTAGTAAACGCTATCTCGCTCTCTCTCTCTCTCTCTCTCTGAGTGTATGTATATATTATGTGTATATATATATATATATATATATATATATATATATATATATATATATATATACACACACACATACACACATATATATATATATATATATATATATATATATATATATATATATATATATATAAATATATATGTACACACAGTATATTGTTAACAGAAGGGAGGATGTGGGGCTTTAAATAAGTTTACAAAAGGTAAATTGGGTTGAGCACTAAACCACACACACACAGGGGACACACAACACCTTGGCTAATGATATTGAAATCAAATGTCTGTGAGGCTTTTTATTATCCATATCCATTTCTAAAAGCCCTTTTGAGACGACATCATGTTCTCAGGTTGACGTCTTTAATAAAGTGTACACCTTTCTCTTCTATAATAAAACTATGTCCAGATGGCTATGGTTTAAACATGAAATGAGTGAATTGACCTACATACCCAGATGTTCGCCTGACATGTGATCATATGACAAATGTTTATTTTTGTTGTTGATTTTTTTTTCATGTTTTGAATTTAATTATGTGAACATAAAGTATCTGTAGCTGTCACTGTAATTGGCCATTATAATAGACAATTTAATCAGTATCTAAGATCTAGTTCTACTTCTAATGGGCTTCCAGTGGAGACAGTAATTAACAGAAAAAAAAAATCTGGATGTGCATGGTTTGCTGGGAGTTTTTCTGTTAGTGCAGGAGGCACTGAACTTACATGTTCACTGGACAGCTGTGAATAAAAAAAACTAACAGCTTGGTCACTTAATCTGCTTGTCCCAGATGCTTCTACATATTATGCTCATAGCTGATGGGGTCATATTGTTCTCACAGGAGAGAAGGCTTACAGTATAAATCACCAGTCTCATGTATTGACATTGTAAACTTATCTTTATTCGCCTGGTTCTTGACTGAAAAGAACAACATACCTGTTGTGTGTAGTATTGTAACTTGAACCTTGATGCTTTGATCGAATGACTCTTGCAGCTCATAACATATCAGCATGATAGCGTTCCACAATTCCATCCCTGGAAGAACTGGAACAAATCTTTAGTAAACCTTTTATTCTGTTTCTCATTTTGGCTTGCAGGACCTCCATTTATCGTCTCCCCTCCAGACAACATCACCGTGAACATATCCCAGGATGCAT